>NC_134402.1:1359118-1542888 GCF_038048845.1 Mixophyes fleayi
TAGTGCTAGGGTACTAAGCATCCTAGGCAGATCTTCATCCATCCACTCTCTCATCCCTGGAGCTCAGCCCAAACAGGGTCAGTCCTAGGGTACTAGGCACCCTAGGCAGACCTTCTTCTATCCACTCCCTCATCCCTGGAGCACAAGCAGGGTCAGTGCTAGGGTACTAGGCATCCTAGGCAGACCTTCTTCTATCCACTCCCTCATCCCTGGAGCACAAGCAGGGTCAGTGCTAGGGTACTAAGCATCCTAGGCAGATCTTCATCCATCCACTCCCTCATCCCTGGAGCTCAGCACAAGCAGGGACAGTGTTAGGGTACTAGGCACCCTAGGCAAACCTTCATCCATCCACTCCCTCATCCCTGGAGCACAAGCAGGGTCAGTCCTAGGGTACTAGGCACCATAGGCAGACCTTCATCCATCCACTCCCTCATCCCTGGAGCTCAGCACAAGCAGGGTCAGTGCTAGGGTACTAGGCATCCTAGGCAGACCTTCATCCATCCACTCCCTCATACCTGGAGCTCAGCACAAGCAGGGACAGTGTTAGGGTACTAGGCACCCTAGGCAGACCTTCTTCTATCCACTTCCTCATCCCTGGAGTACAAGCAGGGTCAGTGCTAGGGTACTAGGCATCCTAGGCAGACCTTCTTCTATCCACTCCCTCATCCCTGGAGTACAAGCAGGGTCAGTGCTAGGGTACTAAGCATCCTAGGCAGATCTCATCCATCCACTCTCTCATCCCTGGAGCTCAGCCCAAGCAGGGTCAGTCCTAGGGTACTAGGCACCCTAGGCAGACCTTCTTCTATCCACTCCCTCATCCCTGGAGCACAAGCAGGGTCAGTGCTAGGGTACTAGGCATCCAAGGCAGACCTTCTTCTATCCACTCCCTCATCCCTGGAGCACAAGCAGGGTCAGTGCTAGGGTACTAAGCATCCTAGGCAGATCTTCATCCATCCACTCCCTCATCCCTGGAGCTCAGCACAAGCAGGGTCAGTGCTAGGGTACTAGGAACCCTAGGCAAACCTTCATCCATCCACTCCCTCATCCCTGGAGCACAAGCAGGGTCAGTGCTAGGGTACTAGGCATCCTAGGCAGACCTTCATCCATCCACTCCCTCATCCCTGGAGCTCAGCACAAGCAGGGTCAGTGCTAGGGTACTAGGCACCCTAGGCAAACCTTCATCCATCCACTCCCTCATCCCTGGAGCACAAGCAGGGTCAGTGCTAGGGTACTAGGCATCCTAGGCAGACCTTCATCCATCCACTCCCTCATCCCTGGAGCTCAGCACAAGCAGGGTCAGTGCTAGGGTACTAGGCACCCTAGGCAGACCTTCTTCCATCCACTCCCTCATCCCTGGAGTACAAGCAGGGTCAGTCCTAGGGTACTAGGCATCCTAGGCAGACCTTCTTCTATCCACTCCCTCATCCCTGGAGCACAAGCAGGGTCAGTGCTAGGGTACTAGGCACCCTAGGCAGACCTTCTTCTATCCACTCCCTCATCCCTGGAGTACAAGCAGGGTCAGTCCTAGGGTACTAGGCATCCTAGGCAGACCTTCTTCTATCCACTCCCTCATCCCTGGAGCACAAGCAGGGTCAGTGCTAGGGTACTAGGCACCCTAGGCAGACCTTCATCCATCCACTCCCTCATCCCTGGAGCTCAGCACAAGCAGGGACAGTGTTAGGGTACTAGGCAACCTAGGCAGATCTTCTTCCATCCACTCCCTCATCCCTGGAGTACAAGCAGGGTCAGTGCTAGGGTAATAGGCATTCTAGGCAGACCTTCATCCATCCACTCCCTCATCCCTGGAGCTCAGCACAAGCAGGGACAGTGTTAGGGTACTAGGCACCCTAGGCAGACCTTCTTCCATCCACTCCCTCATCCCTGGAGTACAAGCAGGGTCAGTGCTAGGGTAATAGGCATTCTAGGTAGACCTTCATCCATCCACTCCCTCATCCCTGGAGCTCAGCACAAGCAGGGTCAGTGCTAGGGTACTAGGCATCCTAGGCAGACCTTCTTCCATCCACTCCCTCATCCCTGGAGTACAAGCAGGGTCAGTGCTAGGGTACTAAGCACCCTAGGCAGACCTTCTTCCATCCACTCCCTCATCCCTGGAGTACAAGCAGGGTCAGTGCTAGGGTAATAGGCATTCTAGGCAGACCTTCATCCATCCACTCCCTCATCCCTGGAGCTCAGCACAAGCAGGGTCAGTGCTAGGGTACTAGGCATCCTAGGCAGACCTTCTTCCATCCACTCCCTCATCCCTGGAGTACAAGCAGGGTCAGTGCTAGGGTACTAAGCACCCTAGGCAGACCTTCTTCCATCCACTCCCTCATCCCTGGAGTACAAGCAGGGTCAGTGCTAGGGTAATAGGCATTCTAGGCAGACCTTCATCCATCCACTCCCTCATCCCTGGAGCTCAGCACAAGCAGGGTCAGTGCTAGGGTAATAGGCATTCTAGGCAGACCTTCTTCTATCCACTCCCTCATCCCTGGAGTACAAGCAGAGTCAGTCCTAGGGTACTAGGCATCCTAGGCAGACCTTCTTCTATCCACTCCCTCATCCCTGGAGCACAAGCAGGGTCAGTGCTAGGGTACTAGGCACCCTAGGCAGACCTTCATCCATCCACTCCCTCATCCCTGGAGCTCAGCACAAGCAGGGACAGTGTTAGGGTACTAAGCATCCTAGGCAGACCTTCATCCATCCACTACCTCATCCCTGGAGCTCAGCACAAGCAGGGTCAGTGCTAGGGTACTAGGCACCCTAGGCAGACCTTCTTCCATCCACTCCCTCATCCCTGGAGTACAAGCAGGGTCAGTGCTAGGGTAATAGGCATTCTAGGCAGACCTTCATCCATCCACTCCCTCATCCCTGGAGCACAGCACAAGCAGGGTCAGTGCTAGGGTACTAGGCATCCTAGGCAGACCTTCTTCCATCCACTCCCTCATCCCTGGAGTACAAGCAGGGTCAGTGCTAGGGTACTAAGCACCCTAGGCAGACCTTCTTCCATCCACTCCCTCATCCCTGGAGTACAAGCAGGGTCAGTGCTAGGGTAATAGGCATTCTAGGCAAACCATCATCCATCCACTCCCTCATCCCTGGAGCTCAGCACAAGCAGGGTCAGTGCTAGGGTACTAAGCACCCTAGGCAGACCTTCTTCCATCCACTCCCTCATCCCTGGAGTACAAGCAGGGTCAGTGCTAGGGTAATAGGCATTCTAGGCAGACCTTCATCCATCCACTCCCTCATCCCTGGAGCTCAGCACAAGCAGGGTCAGTGCTAGGGTACTATGCATCCTAGGCAGACCTTCTTCTATCCACTCCCTCATCCCTGGAGCTCAGCACAAGCAGGGTCAGTGCTAGGGTACTAGGCATCCTAGGCAGACCTTCTTCCATCCACTCCCTCATCCCTGGAGCTCAGCACAAGCAGGGTCAGTGCTAGGGTAATAGGCATTCTAGGCAGACCTTCTTCTATCCACTCCCTCATCCCTGGAGTACAAGCAGGGTCAGTCCTAGGGTACTAGGCATCCTAGGCAGACCTTCTTCTATCCACTCCCTCATCCCTGGAGCACAAGCAGGGTCAGTGCTAGGGTACTAGGCACCCTAGGCAGACCTTCATCCATCCACTCCCTCATCCCTGGAGCTCAGCACAAGCAGGGACAGTGTTAGGGTACTAGGCATCCTAGGCAGACCTTCATCCATCCACTACCTCATCCCTGGAGCTCAGCACAAGCAGGGTCAGTGCTAGGGTACTAGGCACCCTAGGCAGACCTTCTTCCATCCACTCCCTCATCCCTGGAGTACAAGCAGGGTCAGTGCTAGGGTAATAGGCATTCTAGGCAGACCTTCATCCATCCACTCCCTCATCCCTGGAGCTCAGCACAAGCAGGGTCAGTGCTAGGGTACTAGGCATCCTAGGCAGACCTTCTTCCATCCACTCCCTCATCCCTGGAGTACAAGCAGGGTCAGTGCTAGGGTACTAAGCACCCTAGGCAGACCTTCTTCCATCCACTCCCTCATCCCTGGAGTACAAGCAGGGTCAGTGCTAGGGTAATAGGCATTCTAGGCAAACCTTCATCCATCCACTCCCTCATCCCTGGAGCTCAGCACAAGCAGGGACAGTGTTAGGGTACTAGGCACCCTAGGCAAACCTTCATCCATCCACTCCCTCATCCCTGGAGCACAAGCAGGGTCAGTGCTAGGGTACTAGGCACCCTAGGCAGACCTTCATCCATCCACTCCCTCATCCCTGGAGCACAAGCAGGGTCAGTGCTAGGGTAATAGGCATCCTAGGCAGACCTTCATCCATCCACTCCCTCATCCCTGGAGCTCAGCACAAGCAGGGACAGTGTTAGGGTACTAGGCACCCTAGACAAACCTTCATCCATCCACTCCCTCATCCCTGGAGCACAAGCAGGGTCAGTGCTAGGGTACTAGGCATTCTAGGCAGACCTTCATCCATCCACTCCATCATCCCTGGAGCTCAGAGCAAGCAGGGTCAGTGCTAGGGTACTATGCATCCTAGGCAGACCTTCATCCATCCACTCCCTCATCCATGGAGCACAAGCAGGGTAAGTGCTAGGGTACTAGGCATCCTAGGCAGACCTTCATCCATCCACTCCCTCATCCCTGGAGCTCAGCACAAGCAGGGTCAGTGCTAGGGTACTAGGCATCCTAGGCAGACCTTCATCCATCCACTCCCTCATCCCTGGAGCTCAGCACAAGCAGGGACAGTGTTAGGGTACTAGGCACCCTAGGCAAACCTTCATCCATCCACTCCCTCATCCCTGGAGCACAAGCAGGCTCAGTGCTAGGGTACTAGGCATCCTAGGCAGACCTTCATCCATCCACTCCCTCATCCCTGGAGCTCAGCCCAAGCAGGGTCAGTCCTAGGGTACTAGGCACCATAGGCAGACCTTCATCCATCCACTCCCTCATCCCTGGAGCTCAGCACAAGCAGGGTCAGTGCTAGGGTACTAGCCATCCTAGGCAGACCTTCATCCATCCACTCCCTCATCCCTGGAGCTCAGCACAAGCAGGGACAGTGTTAGGGTACTAGGCACCCTAAGCAGACCTTCTTCTATCCACTCCCTCATCCCTGGAGTACAAGCAGGGTCAGTGCTAGGGTACTAGGCATCCTAGGCAGACCTTCTTCTATCCACTCCCTCATCCCTGGAGTACAAGCAGGGTCAGTGCTAGGGTACTAAGCATCCTAGGCAGATCTTCATCCATCCACTCTCTCATCCCTGGAGCTCAGCCCAAGCAGGGTCAGTCCTAGGGTACTAGGCACCCTAGGCAGACCTTCTTCTATCCACTCCCTCATCCCTGGAGCACAAGCAGGGTCAGTGCTAGGGTACTAGGCATCCTAGGCAGACCTTCTTCTATCCACTCCCTCATCCCTGGAGCACAAGCAGGGTCAGTGCTAGGGTACTAAGCATCCTAGGCAGATCTTCATCCATCCACTCCCTCATCCCTGGAGCTCAGCACAAGCAGGGACAGTGTTAGGGTACTAGGCACCCTAGGCAAACCTTCATCCATCGACTCCCTCATCCCTGGAGCACAAGCAGGGTCAGTCCTAGGGTACTAGGCACCATAGGCAGACCTTCATCCATCCACTCCCTCATCCCTGGAGCTCAGCACAAGCAGGGTCAGTGCTAGGGTACTAGGCATCCTAGGCAGACCTTCATCCATCCACTCCCTCATACCTGGAGCTCAGCACAAGCAGGGACAGTGTTAGGGTACTAGGCACCCTAGGCAGACCTTCTTCTATCCACTCCCTCATCCCTGGAGTACAAGCAGGGTCAGTGCTAGGGTACTAGGCATCCTAGGCAGACCTTCTTCTATCCACTCCCTCATCCCTGGAGTACAAGCAGGGTCAGTGCTAGGGTACTAAGCATCCTAGGCAGATCTTCATCCATCCACTCTCTCATCCCTGGAGCTCAGCCCAAGCAGGGTCAGTCCTAGGGTACTAGGCACCCTAGGCAGACCTTCTTCTATCCACTCCCTCATCCCTGGAGCACAAGCAGGGTCAGTGCTAGGGTACTAGGCATCCTAGGCAGACCTTCTTCTATCCACTCCCTCATCCCTGGAGCACAAGCAGGGTCAGTGCTAGGGTACTAAGCATCCTAGGCAGATCTTCATCCATCCACTCCCTCATCCCTGGAGCTCAGCACAAGCAGGGTCAGTGCTAGGGTACTAGGCACCCTAGGCAAACCTTCATCCATCCACTCCCTCATCCCTGGAGCACAAGCAGGGTCAGTGCTAGGGTACTAGGCATCCTAGGCAGACCTTCATCCATCCACTCCCTCATCCCTGGAGCTCAGCACAAGCAGGGTCAGTGCTAGGGTAATAGGCATTCTAGGCAGACCTTCTTCTATCCACTCCCTCATCCCTGGAGTACAAGCAGGGTCAGTCCTAGGGTACTAGGCATCCTAGGCAGACCTTCTTCTATCCACTCCCTCATCCCTGGAGCACAAGCAGGGTCAGTGCTAGGGTACTAGGCACCCTAGGCAGACCTTCATCCATCCACTTCCTCATCCCTGGAGCTCAGCACAAGCAGGGACAGTGTTAGGGTACTAGGCATCCTAGGCAGACCTTCATCCATCCACTACCTCATCCCTGGAGCTCAGCACAAGCAGGGTCAGTGCTAGGGTACTAGGCACCCTAGGCAGACCTTCTTCCATCCACTCCCTCATCCCTGGAGTACAAGCAGGGTCAGTGCTAGGGTAATAGGCATTCTAGGCAGACCTTCATCCATCCACTCCCTCATCCCTGGAGCTCAGCACAAGCAGGGTCAGTGCTAGGGTACTAGGCATCCTAGGCAGACCTTCTTCCATCCACTCCCTCATCCCTGGAGTACAAGCAGGGTCAGAGCTAGGGTACTAAGCACCCTAGGCAGACCTTCTTCCATCCACTCCCTCATCCCTGGAGTACAAGCAGGGTCAGTGCTAGGGTAATAGGCATTCTAGGCAAACCTTCATCCATCCACTCCCTCATCCCTGGAGCTCAGCACAAGCAGGGACAGTGTTAGGGTACTAGGCACCCTAGGCAAACCTTCATCCATCCACTCCCTCATCCCTGGAGCACAAGCAGGGTCAGTGCTAGGGTACTAGGCACCCTAGGCAGACCTTCATCCATCCACTCCCTCATCCCTGGAGCACAAGCAGGGTCAGTGCTAGGGTAATAGGCATCCTAGGCAGACCTTCATCCATCCACTCCCTCATCCCTGGAGCTCAGCACAAGCAGGGACAGTGTTAGGGTACTAGGCACCCTAGACAAACCTTCATCCATCCACTCCCTCATCCCTGGAGCACAAGCAGGGTCAGTGCTAGGGTACTAGGCATTCTAGGCAGACCTTCATCCATCCACTCCATCATCCCTGGAGCTCAGAGCAAGCAGGGTCAGTGCTAGGGTATTATGCATCCTAGGCAGACCTTCATCCATCCACTCCCTCATCCATGGAGCACAAGCAGGGTCAGTGCTAGGGTACTAGGCATCCTAGGCAGACCTTCATCCATCCACTCCCTCATCCCTGGAGCTCAGCACAAGCAGGGTCAGTGCTAGGGTACTAGGCATCCTAGGCAGACCTTCATCCATCCACTCCCTCATCCCTGGAGCTCAGCACAAGCAAGGACAGTGTTAGGGTACTAGGCACCCTAGGCAAACCTTCATCCATCCACTCCCTCATCCCTGGAGCACAAGCAGGCTCAGTGCTAGGGTACTAGGCATCCTAGGCAGACCTTCATCCATCCACTCCCTCATCCCTAGAGCTCAGCCCAAGCAGGGTCAGTCCTAGGGTACTAGGCACCATAGGCAGACCTTCATCCATCCACTCCCTCATCCCTGGAGCTCAGCACAAGCAGGGTCAGTGCTAGGGTACTAGCCATCCTAGGCAGACCTTCATCCATCCACTCCCTCATCCCTGGAGCTCAGCACAAGCAGGGACAGTGTTAGGGTACTAGGCACCCTAGGCAGACCTTCTTCTATCCACTCCCTCATCCCTGGAGTACAAGCAGGGTCAGTGCTAGGGTACTAGGCATCCTAGGCAGACCTTCTTCTATCCACTCCCTCATCCCTGGAGTACAAGCAGGGTCAGTGCTAGGGTACTAAGCATCCTAGGCAGATCTTCATCCATCCACTCTCTCATCCCTGGAGCTCAGCCCAAGCAGGGTCAGTCCTAGGGTACTAGGCACCCTAGGCAGACCTTCTTCTATCCACTCCCTCATCCCTGGAGCACAAGCAGGGTCAGTGCTAGGGTACTATGCATCCTAGGCAGACCTTCTTCTATCCACTCCCTCATCCCTGGAGCACAAGCAGGGTCAGTGCTAGGGTACTAAGCATCCTAGGCAGATCTTCATCCATCCACTCCCTCATCCCTGGAGCTCAGCACAAGCAGGGACAGTGTTAGGGTACTAGGCACCCTAGGCAAACCTTCATCCATCCACTCCCTCATCCCTGGAGCACAAGCAGGGTCAGTCCTAGGGTACTAGGCACCATAGGCAGACCTTCATCCATCCACTCCCTTATCCCTGGAGCTCAGCACAAGCAGGGTCAGTGCTAGGGTACTAGGCATCCTAGGCAGACCTTCATCCATCCACTCCCTCATACCTGGAGCTCAGCACAAGCAGGGACAGTGTTAGGGTACTAGGCACCCTAGGCAGACCTTCTTCTATCCACTCCCTCATCCCTGGAGTACAAGCAGGGTCAGTGCTAGGGTACTAGGCATCCTAGGCAGACCTTCTTCTATCCACTCCCTCATCCCTGGAGTACAAGCAGGGTCAGTGCTAGGGTACTAAGCATCCTAGGCAGATCTTCATCCATCCACTCTCTCATCCCTGGAGCTCAGCCCAAGCAGGGTCAGTCCTAGGGTACTAGGCACCCTAGGCAGACCTTCTTCTATCCACTCCCTCATCCCTGGAGCACAAGCAGGGTCAGTGCTAGGGTACTAGGCATCCTAGGCAGACCTTCTTCTATCCACTCCCTCATCCCTGGAGCACAAGCAGGGTCAGTGCTAGGGTACTAAGCATCCTAGGCAGATCTTCATCCATCCACTCCCTCATCCCTGGAGCTCAGCACAAGCAGGGTCAGTGCTAGGGTACTAGGCACCCTAGGCAAACCTTCATCCATCCACTCCCTCATCCCTGGAGCACAAGCAGGGTCAGTGCTAGGGTACTAGGCATCCTAGGCAGACCTTCATCCATCCACTCCCTCATCCCTGGAGCTCAGCACAAGCAGGGTCAGTGCTAGGGTACTAGTCACCCTAGGCAAACCTTCATCCATCCACTCCCTCATCCCTGGAGCACAAGCAGGGTCAGTGCTAGGGTACTAGGCATCCTAGGCAGACCTTCATCCATCCACTCCCTCATCCCTGGAGCTCAGCACAAGCAGGGTCAGTGCTAGGGTACTAGGCACCCTAGGCAGACCTTCTTCCATCCACTCCCTCATCCCTGGAGTACAAGCAGGGTCAGTCCTAGGGTACTAGGCATCCTAGGCAGACCTTCTTCTATCCACTCCCTCATCCCTGGAGTACAAGCAGGGTCAGTGCTAGGGTACTAAGCATCCTAGGCAGATCTTCATCCATCCACTCTCTCATCCCTGGAGCTCAGCCCAAGCAGGGTCAGTCCTAGGGTACTAGGCACCCTAGGCAGACCTTCTTCTATCCACTCCCTCATCCCTGGAGCACAAGCAGGGTCAGTGCTAGGGTACTAGGCATCCTAGGCAGACCTTCTTCTATCCACTCCCTCATCCCTGAAGCACAAGCAGGGTCAGTGCTAGGGTACTAAGCATCCTAGGCAGATCTTCATCCATCCACTCCCTCATCCCTGGAGCTCAGCACAAGCAGGGTCAGTGCTAGGGTACTAGGCACCCTAGGCAAACCTTCATCCATCCACTCCCTCATCCCTGGAGCACAAGCAGGGTCAGTGCTAGGGTACTAGGCATCCTAGGCAGACCTTCATCCATCCACTCCCTCATCCCTGGAGCTCAGCACAAGCAGGGTCAGTGCTAGGGTACTAGTCACCCTAGGCAAACCTTCATCCATCCACTCCCTCATCCCTGGAGCACAAGCAGGGTCAGTGCTAGGGTACTAGGCATCCTAGGCAGACCTTCATCCATCCACTCCCTCATCCCTGGAGCTCAGCACAAGCAGGGTCAGTGCTAGGGTACTAGGCACCCTAGGCAGACCTTCTTCCATCCACTCCCTCATCCCTGGAGTACAAGCAGGGTCAGTCCTAGGGTACTAGGCATCCTAGGCAGACCTTCTTCTATCCACTCCCTCATCCCTGGAGCACAAGCAGGGTCAGTGCTAGGGTACTAGGCACCCTAGGCAGACCTTCTTCTATCCACTCCCTCATCCCTGGAGTACAAGCAGGGTCAGTCCTAGGGTACTAGGCATCCTAGGCAGACCTTCTTCTGTCCACTCCCTCATCCCTGGAGCACAAGCAGGGTCAGTGCTAGGGTACTAGGCACCCTAGGCAGACCTTCATCCATCCACTCCCTCATCCCTGGAGCTCAGCACAAGCAGGGACAGTGTTAGGGTACTAAGCATCCTAGGCAGACCTTCATCCATCCACTACCTCATCCCTGGAGCTCAGCACAAGCAGGGACAGTGTTAGGGTACTAAGCATCCTAGGCAGACCTTCATCCATCCACTACCTCATCCCTCGAGCTCAGCACAAGCAGGGTCAGTGCTAGGGTACTAGGCACCCTAGGCAGACCTTCTTCCATCCACTCCCTCATCCCTGGAGTACAAGCAGGGTCAGTGCTAGGGTAATAGGCATTCTAGGCAGACCTTCATCCATCCACTCCCTCATCCCTGGAGCTCAGCACAAGCAGGGTCAGTGCTAGGGTACTAGGCATCCTAGGCAGACCTTCTTCCATCCACTCCCTCATCCCTGGAGTACAAGCAGGGTCAGTGCTAGGGTACTAAGCACCCTAGGCAGACCTTCTTCCATCCACTCCCTCATCCCTGGAGTACAAGCAGGGTCAGTGCTAGGGTAATAGGCATTCTAGGCAGACCTTCATCCATCCACTCCCTCATCCCTGGAGCTCAGCACAAGCAGGGTCAGTGCTAGGGTACTAGGCATCCTAGGCAGACCTTCTTCCATCCACTCCCTCATCCCTGGAGTACAAGCAGGGTCAGTGCTAGGGTACTAAGCACCCTAGGCAGACCTTCTTCCATCCACTCCCTCATCCCTGGAGTACAAGCAGGGTCAGTGCTAGGGTAATAGGCATTCTAGGCAGACCTTCATCCATCCACTCCCTCATCCCTGGAGCTCAGCACAAGCAGGGTCAGTGCTAGGGTAATAGGCATTCTAGGCAGACCTTCTTCTATCCACTCCCTCATCCCTGGAGTACAAGCAGGGTCAGTCCTAGGGTACTAGGCATCCTAGGCAGACCTTCTTCTATCCACTCCCTCATCCCTGGAGCACAAGCAGGGTCAGTGCTAGGGTACTAGGCACCCTAGGCAGACCTTCATTTATCCACTCCCTCATCCCTGGAGCTCAGCACAAGCAGGGACAGTGTTAGGGTACTAAGCATCCTAGGCAGACCTTCATCCATCCACTACCTCATCCCTGGAGCTCAGCACAAGCAGGGTCAGTGCTAGGGTACTAGGCACCCTAGGCAGACCTTCTTCCATCCACTCCCTCATCCCTGGAGTACAAGCAGGGTCAGTGCTAGGGTAATAGGCATTCTAGGCAGACCTTCATCCATCCACTCCCTCATCCCTGGAGCTCAGCACAAGCAGGGTCAGTGCTAGGGTACTACGCATCCTAGGCAGACCTTCTTCCATCCACTCCCTCATCCCTGGAGTACAAGCAGGGTCAGTGCTAGGGTACTAAGCACCCTAGGCAGACCTTCTTCCATCCACTCCCTCATCCCTGGAGTACAAGCAGGGTCAGTGCTAGGGTAATAGGCATTCTAGGCAAACCTTCATCCATCCACTCCCTCATTCCTGGAGCTCAGCACAAGCAGGGTCAGTGCTAGGGTACTAAGCACCCTAGGCAGACCTTCTTCCATCCACTCCCTCATCCCTGGAGTACAAGCAGGGTCAGTGCTAGGGTAATAGGCATTCTAGGCAGACCTTCATCCATCCACTCCCTCATCCCTGGAGCTCAGCACAAGCAGGGTCAGTGCTAGGGTACTAGGCATCCTAGGCAGACCTTCTTCTATCCATTTCCTCATCCCTGGAGCTCAGCACAAGCAGGGTCAGTACTAGGGTACTAGGCATCCTAGGCAGACCTTCTTCTATCCACTCCCTCATCCCTGGAGTACAAGCAGGGTCAGTCCTAGGGTACTAGGCATCCTAGGCAGACCTTCTTCTATCCACTCCCTCATCCCTGGAGCACAAGCAGGGTCAGTGCTAGGGTACTAGGCACCCTAGGCAGACCTTCATCCATCCACTCCCTCATCCCTGGAGCTCAGCACAAGCAGGGACAGTGTTAGGGTACTAGGCATCCTAGGCAGACCTTCATCCATCCACTACCTCATCCCTGGAGCTCAGCACAAGCAGGGTCAGTGCTAGGGTACTAGGCACCCTAGGCAGACCTTCTTCCATCCACTCCCTCATCCCTGGAGTACAAGCAGGGTCAGTGCTAGGGTAATAGGCATTCTAGGCAGACCTTCATCCATCCACTCCCTCATCCCTGGAGCTCAGCACAAGCAGGGTCAGTGATAGAGTACTAGGCATCCTAGGCAGACCTTCTTCCATCCACTCCCTCATCCCTGGAGTACAAGCAGGGTCAGTGCTAGGGTACTAAGCACCCTAGGCAGACCTTCTTCCATCCACTCCCTCATCCCTGGAGTACAAGCAGGGTCAGTGCTAGGGTAATAGGCATTCTAGGCAAACCTTCATCCATCTACTCCCTCATCCCTGGAGCTCAGCACAAGCAGGGTCAGTGCTAGGGTACTAAGCACCCTAGGCAGACCTTCTTCCATCCACTCCCTCATCCCTGGAGTACAAGCAGGGTCAGTGCTAGGGTAATAGGCATTCTAGGCAGACCTTCATCCATCCACTCCCTCATCCCTGGAGCTCAGCACAAGCAGGGTCAGTGCTAGGTTACTAGGCATCCTAGGCAGACCTTCTTCTATCCACTCCCTCATCCCTGGAGCTCAGCACAAGCAGGGTCAGTGCTAGGGTAATAGGCATTCTAGGCAGACCTTCTTCTATCCACTCCCTCATCCCTGGAGTACAAGCAGGGTCAGTCCTAGGGTACTAGGCATCCTAGGCAGACCTTCTTCTATCCACTCCCTCATCCCTGGAGCACAAGCAGGGTCAGTGCTAGGGTACTAGGCACCCTAGGCAGACCTTCATCCATCCACTCCCTCATCCCTGGAGCTCAGCACAAGCAGGGACAGTGTTAGGGTACTAGGCATCCTAGGCAGACCTTCATCCATCCACTACCTCATCCCTGGAGCTCAGCACAAGCAGGGTCAGTGCTAGGGTACTAGGCACCCTAGGCAGACCTTCTTCCATCCACTCCCTCATCCCTGGAGTACAAGCAGGGTCAGTGCTAGGGTAATAGGCATTCTAGGCAGACCTTCATCCATCCACTCCCTCATCCCTGGAGCTCAGCACAAGCAGGGTCAGTGCTAGGGTACTAGGCATCCTAGGCAGACCTTCTTCCATCCACTCCCTCATCCCTGGAGTACAAGCAGGGTCAGTGCTAGGGTACTAAGCACCCTAGGCAGACCTTCTTCCATCCACTCCCTCATCCCTGGAGTACAAGCAGGGTCAGTGCTAGGGTAATAGGCATTCTAGGCAAACCTTCATCCATCTACTCCCTCATCCCTGGAGCTCAGCACAAGCAGGGTCAGTGCTATGGTACTAAGCACCCTAGGCAGACCTTCTTCCATCCACTCCCTCATCCCTGGAGTACAAGCAGGGTCAGTGCTAGGGTAATAGGCATTCTAGGCAGACCTTCATCCATCCACTCCCTCATCCCTGGAGCTCAGCACAAGCAGGGTCAGTGCTAGGGTACTAAGCATCCTAGGCAGACCTTCTTCTATCCACTCCCTCATCCCTGGAGCTCAGCACAAGCAGGGTCAGTGATAGGGTACTAGGCATCCTAGGAAGAGCTTCTTCCATCCACTCCCTCATCCCTGGAGTACAAGCAGGGTCAGTGCTAGGGTACTAAGCACCCTAGGCAGACCTTCTTCCATCCACTCCCTTATCCCTGGAGTACAAGCAGGGTCAGTGCTAGGGTAATAGGCATTCTAGGCAGACCTTCATCCATCCACTCTCTCATCCCTGGAGCTCAGCACAAGCAGGGTCAGTGCTAGGGTACTAAGCAGCCTAGGCAGACCTTCTTCCATCCACTCCCTCATCCCTGGAGCACAAGCAGGGTCAGTGCTAGGGTAATAGGCATTCTAGGCAGACCTTCATCCATCCACTCCCTCATCCCTGGAGCTCAGCACAAGCAGGGTCAGTGCTAGGGTACTATGCATCCTAGGCAGACCTTCTTCTATCCACTCCCTCATCACTGGAGTACAAGCAGGGTCAGTGCTAGGGTACTAAGCACCCTAGGCAGACCTTCTTCCATCCACTCCCTCATCCCTGGAGTACAAGCAGGGTCAGTGCTAGGGTAATAGGCATTTTAGGCAGACCTTCATCCATCCACTCCCTCATCCCTGGAGCTCAGCACAAGCAGGGTCAGTGCTAGGGTACTAGGCATCCTAGGCAGACCTTCTTCCATCCACTCCCTCATCCCTGGAGTACAAGCAGGGTCAGTGCTAGGGTACTAAGCACCCTAGGCAGACCTTCTTCCATCCACTCCCTCATCCCTGGAGTACAAGCAGGGTCAGTGCTAGGGTAATAGGCATTCTAGGCAGACCTTCATCCATCCACTCCCTCATCCCTGGAGCTCAGCACAAGCAGGGTCAGTGCTAGGGTAATAGGCATTCTAGGCAGACCTTCTTCTATCCACTCCCTCATCCCTGGAGTACAAGCAGGGTCAGTCCTAGGGTACTAGGCATCCTAGGCAGACCTTCTTCTATCCACTCCCTCATCCCTGGAGCACAAGCAGGGTCAGTGCTAGGGTACTAGGCACCCTAGGCAGACCTTCTTCCATCCACTCCCTCATCCCTGGAGCTCAGCACAAGCAGGGACAGTGTTAGGGTACTAAGCATCCTAGGCAGACCTTCATCCATCCACTACCTCATCCCTGGAGCTCAGCACAAGCAGGGTCAGTGCTAGGGTACTAGGCACCCTAGGCAGACCTTCTTCCATCCACTCCCTCGTCCCTGGAGTACAAGCAGGGTCAGTGCTAGGGTAATAGGCATTCTAGGCAGACCTTCATCCATCCACTCCCTCATCCCTGGAGCTCAGCACAAGCAGGGTCAGTGCTAGGGTACTAGGCATCCTAGGCAGACCTTCTTCCATCCACTCCCTCATCCCTGGAGTACAAGCAGGGTCAGTGCTAGGGTACTAAGCACCCTAGGCAGACCTTCTTCCATCCACTCCCTCATCCCTGGAGTACAAGCAGGGTCAGTGCTAGGGTAATAGGCATTCTGGGCAGACCTTCTTCTATCCACTCCCTCATCCCTGGAGTACAAGCAGGGTCAGTCCTAGGGTACTAGGCATCCTAGGCAGACCTTCTTCTATCCACTCCCTCATCCCTGGAGCACAAGCAGGGTCAGTGCTAGGGTACTAGGCACCCTAGGCAGACCTTCATCCATCCACTCCCTCATCCCTGGAGCTCAGCACAAGCAGGGACAGTGTTAGGGTACTAAGCATCCTAGGCAGACCTTCATCCATCCACTACCTCATCCCTGGAGCTCAGCACAAGCAGGGTCAGTGCTAGGGTACTAGGCACCCTAGGCAGACCTTCTTCCATCCACTCCCTCATCCCTGGAGTACAAGCAGGGTCAGTGCTAGGGTAATAGGCATTCTAGGCAGACCTTCATCCATCCACTCCCTCATCCCTGGAGCTCAGCACAAGCAGGGTCAGTGCTAGGGTACTAGGCATCCTAGGCAGACCTTCTTCCATCCACTCCCTCATCCCTGGAGTACAAGCAGGGTCAGTGCTAGGGTACTAAGCACCCTAGGCAGACCTTCTTCCATCCACTCCCTCATCCCTGGAGTACAAGCAGGGTCAGTGCTAGGGTAATAGGCATTCTAGGCAAACCTTCATCCATCCACTCCCTCATCCCTGGAGCTCAGCACAAGCAGGGTCAGTGCTAGGGTACTAAGCACCCTAGGCAGACCTTCTTCCATCCACTCCCTCATCCCTGGAGTACAAGCAGGGTCAGTGCTAGGGTAATAGGCATTCTAGGCAGACCTTCATCCATCCACTCCCTCATCCCTGGAGCTCAGCACAAGCAGGGTCAGTGCTAGGGTACTAGGCATCCTAGGCAGACCTTCTTCTATCCACTCCCTCATCCCTGGAGCTCAGCACAAGCAGGGTCAGTGCTAGGGTACTAGGCATCCTAGGCAGACCTTCTTCCATCCACTCCCTCATCCCTGGAGCTCAGCACAAGCAGGGTCAGTGCTAGGGTAATAGGCATTCTAGGCAGACCTTCTTCTATCCACTCCCTCATCCCTGGAGTACAAGCAGGGTCAGTCCTAGGGTACTAGGCATCCTAGGCAGACCTTCTTCTATCCACTCCCTCATCCCTGGAGCACAAGCAGGGTCAGTGCTAGGGTACTAGGCACCCTAGGCAGACCTTCATCCATCCACTCCCTCATCCCTGGAGCTCAGCACAAGCAGGGACAGTGTTAGGGTACTAGGCATCCTAGGCAGACCTTCATCCATCCACTACCTCATCCCTGGAGCTCAGCACAAGCAGGGTCAGTGCTAGGGTACTAGGCACCCTAGGCAGACCTTCTTCCATCCACTCCCTCATCCCTGGAGTACAAGCAGGGTCAGTGCTAGGGTAATAGGCATTCTAGGCAGACCTTCATCCATCCACTCCCTCATCCCTGGAGCTCAGCACAAGCAGGGTCAGTGCTAGGGTACTAGGCATCCTAGGCAGACCTTCTTCCATCCACTCCCTCATCCCTGGAGTACAAGCAGGGTCAGTGCTAGGGTACTAAGCACCCTAGGCAGACCTTCTTCCATCCACTCCCTCATCCCTGGAGTACAAGCAGGGTCAGTGCTAGGGTAATAGGCATTCTAGGCAAACCTTCATCCATCTACTCCCTCATCCCTGGAGCTCAGCACAAGCAGGGTCAGTGCTAGGGTACTAAGCACCCTAGGCAGACCTTCTTCCATCCACTCCCTCATCCCTGGAGTACAAGCAGGGTCAGTGCTAGGGTAATAGGCATTCTAGGCAGACCTTCATCCATCCACTCCCTCATCCCTGGAGCTCAGCACAAGCAGGGTCAGTGCTAGGGTACTAGGCATCCTAGGCAGACCTTCTTCTATCCACTCCCTCATCCCTGGAGCTCAGCACAAGCAGGGTCAGTGATAGGGTACTAGGCATCCTAGGAAGAGCTTCTTCCATCCACTCCCTCATCCCTGGAGTACAAGCAGGGTCAGTGCTAGGGTACTAAGCACCCTAGGCAGACCTTCTTCCATCCACTCCCTTATCCCTGGAGTACAAGCAGGGTCAGTGCTAGGGTAATAGGCATTCTAGGCAGACCTTCATCCATCCACTCCCTCATCCCTGGAGCTCAGCACAAGCAGGGTCAGTGCTAGGGTACTATGCATCCTAGGCAGACCTTCTTCTATCCACTCCCTCATCACTGGAGTACAAGCAGGGTCAGTGCTAGGGTACTAAGCACCCTAGGCAGACCTTCTTCCATCCACTCCCTCATCCCTGGAGTACAAGCAGGGTCAGTGCTAGGGTAATAGGCATTTTAGGCAGACCTTCATCCATCCACTCCCTCATCCCTGGAGCTCAGCACAAGCAGGGTCAGTGCTAGGGTACTAGGCATCCTAGGCAGACCTTCTTCCATCCACTCCCTCATCCCTGGAGTACAAGCAGGGTCAGTGCTAGGGTACTAAGCACCCTAGGCAGACCTTCTTCCATCCACTCCCTCATCCCTGGAGTACAAGCAGGGTCAGTGCTAGGGTAATAGGCATTCTAGGCAGACCTTCATCCATCCACTCCCTCATCCCTGGAGCTCAGCACAAGCAGGGTCAGTGCTAGGGTAATAGGCATTCTAAGCAGACCTTCTTCTATCCACTCCCTCATCCCTGGAGTACAAGCAGGGTCAGTCCTAGGGTACTAGGCATCCTAGGCAGACCTTCTTCTATCCACTCCCTCATCCCTGGAGCACAAGCAGGGTCAGTGCTAGGGTACTAGGCACCCTAGGCAGACCTTCTTCCATCCACTCCCTCATCCCTGGAGCTCAGCACAAGCAGGGACAGTGTTAGGGTACTAAGCATCCTAGGCAGACCTTCATCCATCCACTACCTCATCCCTGGAGCTCAGCACAAGCAGGGTCAGTGCTAGGGTACTAGGCACCCTAGGCAGACCTTCTTCCATCCACTCCCTCGTCCCTGGAGTACAAGCAGGGTCAGTGCTAGGGTAATAGGCATTCTAGGCAGTCCTTCATCCATCCACTCCCTCATCCCTGGAGCTCAGCACAAGCAGGGTCAGTGCTAGGGTACTAGGCATCCTAGGCAGACCTTCTTCCATCCACTTCCTCATCCCTGGAGTACAAGCAGGGTCAGTGCTAGGGTACTAAGCACCCTAGGCAGACCTTCTTCCATCCACTCCCTCATCCCTGGAGTACAAGCAGGGTCAGAGCTAGGGTAATAGGCATTCTAGGCAGACCTTCATCCATCCACTCCCTCATCCCTGGAGCTCAGCACAAGCAGGGTCAGTGCTAGGGTACTAAGCACCCTAGGCAGAACTTCTTCCATCCACTCCCTCATCCCTTGAGTACAAGCAGGGTCAGTGCTAGGGTAATAGGCATTCTAGGCAGACCTTCATCCATCCACTCCCTCATCCCTGGAGCTCAGCACAAGCAGGGTCAGTGCTAGGGTACTAGCATCCTAGGCAGACCTTCTTCTATCCACTCCCTCATCCCTGGAGCTCAGCACAAGCAGGGTCAGTGCTAGGGTACTAGGCATCCTAGGCAGACCTTCTTCCATCCACTCCCTCATCCCTGGATTACAAGCAGGGTCAGTGCTAGGGTACTAAGCACCCTAGGCAGACCTTCTTCCATCCACTCCCTCATCCCTGGAGTACAAGCAGGGTCAGTGCTAGGGTAATAGGCATTCTAGGCAGACCTTCATCCATCCACTCCCTCATCCCTGGAGCTCAGCACAAGCAGGGTCAGTGCTAGGGTACTAAGCACCCTAGGCAGACCTTCTTCCATCCACTCCCTCATCCCTGGAGTACAAGCAGGGTCAGTGCTAGGGTAATAGGCATTCTAGGCAGACCTTCATCCATCCACTCCCTCATCCCTGGAGCTCAGCACAAGCAGGGTCAGTGCTAGGGTACTAGGCATCCTAGGCAGACCTTCTTCTATCCACTCCCTCATCCCTGGAGCTCAGCCCAAGCAGGGACAGTGTTAGGGTACTAGGCACCCTAGGCAGACCTTCTTCTATCCACTCCCTCATCCCTGGAGTACAAGCAGGGTCAGTGCTAGGGTAATAGGCATTCTAGGCAGACCTTCGTCCATCCACTCCCTCATCCCTGGAGCTCAGCACAAGCAGGGTCAGTGCTAGGGTACTAGGCACCCTAGGCAGACCTTCTTCTATCCACTCCCTTATCCCTGGAGTACAAGCAGGGTCAGTGCTAGGGTAATAGGCATTCTAGGCAGACCTTCATCCATCCACTCCCTCATCCCTGGAGCTCAGCACAAGCAGGGTCAGTGCTAGGGTACTAGGCATCCTAGGCAGACCTTCTTCTATCCACTCCCTCATCCCTGGAGTACAAGCAGGGTCAGTGCTAGGGTAATAGGCATTCTAGGCAGACCTTCATCCATCCACTCTCTCATCCCTGGAGCTCAGCCCAAGCAGGGTCAGTCCTAGGGTACTACGCATCCTAGGCAGACCTTCTTCTATCCACTCCCTCATCCCTGGAGTACAAGCAGGGTCAGTGCTAGGGTACTAGGCATTCTAGGCAGACCTTCATCCATCCACTCCCTCATCCCTGGAGCTCAGCACAAGCAGGGACAGTGTTAGGGTACTAGGCACCCTAGGCAGACCTTCTTCCATCCACTCCCTCATCCCTGGAGTACAAGCAGGGTCAGTGCTAGGGTACTAGGCATTCTAGGCAGACCTTCATCCATCCACTCCCTCATCCCTGGAGCACAAGCAGGGTCAGTGCTAGGGTACTAGGTATCCTAGGCAGACCTTCATCCATCCACTCTCTCATCCCTGGAGCTCAGCCCAAGCGGGGTCAGTGCTAGGGTACTAGGCATCCTAGGCAGACCTTCTTCCATCCACTCCCTCATCCCTGGAGGACAAGCAGGGTCAGTGCTAGGGTAATAGGCATTCTAGGCAGACCTTCATCCATCCACTCCCTCATCCCTGGAGCTCAGCACAAGCAGGGTCAGTGCTAGGGTACTAGGCATCCTAGGCAGACCTTCTTCTATCCACTCCCTCATCCCTGGAGCTCAGCCCAAGCAGGGACAGTGTTAGGGTACTAGGCACCCTAGGCAGACCTTCTTCTATCCACTCCCTCATCCCTGGAGTACAAGCAGGGTCAGTGCTAGGGTAATAGGCATTCTAGGCAGACCTTCATCCATCCACTCCCTCATCCCTGGAGCTCAGCACAAGCAGGGTCAGTGCTAGGGTACTAGGCACCCTAGGCAGACCTTCTTCTATCCACTCCCTTATCCCTGGAGTACAAGCAGGGTCAGTGCTAGGGTAATAGGCATTCTAGGCAGACCTTCATCCATCCACTCCCTCATCCCTGGAGCTCAGCACAAGCAGGGTCAGTGCTAGGGTACTAGGCATCCTAGGCAGACCTTCTTCTATCCACTCCCTCATCCCTGGAGTACAAGCAGGGTCAGTGCTAGGGTAATAGGCATTCTAGGCAGACCTTCATCCATCCACTCTCTCATCCCTGGAGCTCAGCCCAAGCAGGGTCAGTCCTAGGGTACTACGCATCCTAGGCAGACCTTCTTCTATCCACTCCCTCATCCCTGGAGTACAAGCAGGGTCAGTGCTAGGGTACTAGGCATTCTAGGCAGACCTTCATCCATCCACTCCCTCATCCCTGGAGCTCAGCACAAGCAGGGACAGTGTTAGGGTACTAGGCACCCTAGGCAGACCTTCTTCCATCCACTCCCTCATCCCTGGAGTACAAGCAGGGTCAGTGCTAGGGTACTAGGCATTCTAGGCAGACCTTCATCCATCCACTCCCTCATCCCTGGAGCACAAGCAGGGTCAGTGCTAGGGTACTAGGTATCCTAGGCAGACCTTCATCCATCCACTCTCTCATCCCTGGAGCTCAGCCCAAGCGGGGTCAGTGCTAGGGTACTAGGCATCCTAGGCAGACCTTCTTCCATCCACTCCCTCATCCCTGGAGGACAAGCAGGGTCAGTGCTAGGGTAATAAGCATCCTAGGCAGACCTTCATCTTTCCACTCCCTCATCCCTGGAGCACAAGCAGGGTCAGTGCTAGGGTACTAGGCATTCTAGGCAGACCTTCATCCATCCACTCCATCATCCCTGGAGCTCAGCCCAAGCAGGGTCAGTCCTAGGGTACTAGGCATCCTAGGCAGACCTTCTTCCATCCACTCCATCATCCCTGGAGTACAAGCAGGGTCAGTCCTAGGGTACTAGGCACCCTAGGCAGACCTTCTTCCATCCACTCCCTCATCCCTGGAGTACAAGCAGGGTCAGTCCTAGGGTACTAGGCATTCTAGGCAGACCTTCATCCATCCACTCCCTCATCCCTGGAGTACAAGCAGGATCAGTCCTAGGGTACTATGCACTGTAGGTGAAGCTTCATCCTGGGATGATGATAACAGAAGCGCTAGTACAGGTATACAATTTGTGATGCAAACAGTATGGCACAGACTTCCTATGTGGAAACCAGCAAATGTCACCTCCGACAAGGCTGTCACCGGCATTAACCCTTTCCACATATTGGGCAATACAATAATGAGTCCCATAGATTGTAAGCTGTGAGCAGGGCCCTCTTACCTCTCTGTATGTATTACACAGTATTATTTTATTAATGTTTGTTCCCCATTGTAAAGCGCTACAGAATCTGCTGGCGCTATATAACCTATATAAATTGATGATGATGATGATCACCGGGAAAGAGATTTTCAACCACTGATAAAGACACACTTAAATGTGGGAGTTTTGTTATATTTCTTCAGGGCCATAGAAATAGTTTATACCAGAAAATAAATATTGTTAATGTTCCTATTGTTGCCATTTCTCATATGTTCACCAATGAGCAGCAAATGCTTTGACTTTACAAGGACACAATCTCACTCCCGCTAATTATACTTCTTTTCTACCTGTCTCTATGAGGCCTATTTATCAATGTCATTCATCTGTCTCACAAATACTGGCCCACAATGTGAAGGGTTAACTTATCATCTTGTAAATCCTGTCTCAGGACATATGTACATGCGTGACATGCCTACATGGATCACACATGTGCGGTGGAACTGAAAGTCCAGACTTGGCCTCATTTACTCTTTTCACCTAGGGAGCTATAACGTTGTATGTATACTTCTCAATCACTGACCAATAACAAATATTATCCCCTAAATGTACTAATAATATTACTTAAAACATCTTTAACTTATTGTGATGTGACGCTGTGCGGTTTCTGTGTCTGTGTGATGTGACGCTGTGCGGTTTCTGCGGCTGGTCATGTGACGCTGTGCGGTTTCTGCGGCTGGTGATGTGACGCTGTGCGGTTTCTGCGGCTGGGTCATGTGACGCTGTTGGATGTGACGCTGTGCGGTTTCTGCGGCTGAGTCATGTGACGCTGTGTTTTTGTGTTACAGGCCGCTGTTCAGGACGGTTCAATACAGTATTTGACTGGGTACACGGAGAACCCAATGGTCCGGGAAAATTTTTCCAGACATATTTCTTCCGTAAAGGTTGGTACTGGATGTATGAGAATCGTAGTAACCGGACACGTTACAGAGACCCACGGAGACTGGCCTATGGGTGGAAGGGGATCCCACATTCAGACATTGATGCTTTTCTACATATCTGGTCATCAGACAAGGACGTCACTCTGTTCTTTAAAGGTACGAGGTATGAGGCACAATGTACTGTGTTTTACCCTTTACACGGTGACTTTCATATAAACTGTGTGAATTATTATATATATTATAGGTGAAATGTTGCCCCTCTCCCCGGCAGCTCTGTCACCCAGACAGGGGCCCCTAATCCCTGGAAGGCAGAGGTGAGCGTTCCCCTTTAAGTGCGACACATAAAGGAGAAGAGTCCACTCTTATGTTATTACCATAGTGCCCGTTATACCCTCACAGCAGCAGACGCAGGGTCTCTAGAGGGGGGATAAAGCTGTAATAACCCAGCAACAGACACTTCTGTATATTGGTTGTACGGTTCTAGGGTCTGAATCATGTTCAGACCTGCACATAATACGAGCACAGAACTTAGTTCTCATTGAAATCCAAGTAGATCTCCAGATACGATTCCATTGGAATCTGGGTATAACTACATTCTGCCTGGACGTGACGACGTGTATGTATTCACACTCCCTCCCGCTCACTGCAATCGTCCAACGATCGTCGCCTCTCTTCCCCTCTGATTACCTCCTCTCACGCACGTATCCAAGACTTCTCCCGCGCCGCTCCCCTCCATTGGAACAAGCTGCCCCGCTCCATCAGAACTTCCTCTAATCTGTCCTCTTTCAAACGTACATTAAAAACCCACCTTTTCCTTAAAGCCTTCCAGTCTCATGCCTAAACTCCCACCGGTCGGCTACCTCTCTTTCTCATCCCTTCTTCCCTTCTCACCCTTCCTCGACTCCGTCTCCGTTTCTCCCGTCTCTCCGTCTCATCCATGTGTCTGTCTGTCTTCCCCTCCCTTTAGATTGTTCGCTCCTTTGAACAGGGCTCTCCTACCTTCTGTTTCCATCACTTTAACTGCGCTCTCCAGCTACTCAGCTCACCTCCTCTCAGTCCCTCTGTCCTCTGTCTCCTCTCGCTTCTCTCCGCTCCCCTCAGTGACTCTCAACCTGTCATCCGTGCCCACCCTCATGGGCCATGTTACCTGCCTCTACTCACTTTTCCCCTCCCTCCCTCCCTCTCTTTCATGCTGTGCCTGAGCCCCCAGAGTTATAGTGCTTACTGTTACTTGTACTGTGCTGTTTCACCTTGTACTGTGCCATTGTTTGTCCTTGTATGGCGCTATGGATACTTTGTGGCGCCCTATAAATAAAAATTAATAATAATAATAATAATAATAATATGTAGACAGGACACAGACACAGATGTGTAATACAAAGTCCCATCAATATACATCAAAAAAAATAATTCTGCTGCAACTTGAGGACCCCGTACCATCACATCCACCACAAGGTGACCCCGTACCGTCACACCCACCACAAGGTGACCCCGTACCGTCACACCCACCACAAGGTGACCCCGTACCGTGCCACCCACCACAAGGTGGCCCCGTACCGTCACATCCACCACAAGGTGGCCCTGCGTAAGGTGGTGTGAGGCATAAATTATACACTTTAGACTGTCCACGCCCCAAACAATCTCACACCCTATTAAATAACACACGCCACCGCCACAAAATGTACCTTAGGAAGGAGAACTTTTACACAGTGAGCCCTGAAATGGTCGGGGCCTAATCATTTCCTTTCTGTTCCCATCCCTCCCGGTCTCTCCAGCAGCAGAGCAGGGGCATGACCACGCCCGATGTAGATGTGGCCACGCCCAATGTAGGTGTGGCCACACCCCTGGGCACATGCTTAGGGCTATTGTCCTCCCCATCCAAACCCCTTCATTGCTGCACCCGGGACCCGTTCACCACTAAGGACTTATTTCTACATAATTAGAGACAGATATATGTAAAACTCTGCAGTGATATAAACTCTATAATACGACTTCTAGACGATACATGAGGCTCTTAGTGCACATTGTGATCACACCGTGGATGTCCATCCACCACGTCAGATGGGACCTACACTAACAAGGTATCATTTTATAATATAGGACTTCCCTCATTTATTGCCTCTAACATACATGTAGTATTAGCAGGAAGCAGTCTGCTCTGATGCACACGTACGCTGCGGTGCAGGTGCCAGAACCAAGGCAGCCATGCCCTAATCTCCAAATATATCAATATGTAGCAGGTGCAGAAAACACGCCTCCTACAAGCATACATGTGTGTTTCTGCAGGTCTTCATGAGCCACATGTCTGCTAAGATAAGGAAAGAACGGCCCTTTCCTTCCCCAACCCTCCTCTACAGGCAGAGTCGGGGGTAAGTGCCATAGTCGTGCATGTCTACATACTTTCTGGGCATGTGTAGAGTTTACATGAAAGATACTGTGAGAATACCTAAGTTCACTAGGTTACCCGGCCTCCCTTAGGTTCAGAAATCACTCTGGCAAGGAGAACATTTCTTTTCTTACAGTAAAACAGAATACAAAACTGCAAACTTTAAACAATGGGTCAGAGAATCAGGAGTGTCCATAGGAGTCCCCGCAAGGTTCTCCACCCACCTTAGCCGCAAAAAGATTCACAGGCAAACCAGTCTGTCAAGCAAAGTTTAGGGAATCTTGGTAACTTGCAGTTCCCGGCCACTTGGCCAACTCTCCACCATCACGGTCGGGCTCTGGTGATCAGTCTCCCTAATCCTGTGGGCACACCAATTTACCTTGAACCTGATATCTCCTGATGGAGTGAGGCGATGGTCCCAAGAGCAACAGACTGCTTCCTAAGACACAGGACAGTGCTGATCACTGTAACTGCTGGTAGAGAACAGAAACTCAACACCAGCCAACCCCCCCCCCCCCACCCCCGAAGTGGCTCCTTATATCCATGGTCTTTTCCCCTCCCCGGGCAAACACCTGGGTCTCTACTTCTTGAACAGTGGTGGGTGCTGGACCAGGGGGTGGGAGTGGAGCTGAGCTGTCCTTTCACAGTGACTCCCCTGTTGTGTCCCTGCCAACATGTCTGGGCTAGTCCTGTGGAAGACAACGGATAATACTTATCTTTCCATGGTTAATTTCAGGAGGGACCGTGTATTATCTTTGGATAATACACGGTCCCTCCTGAAATTAACCTCTTCCACGCTTTTAAGTGTCAGGGCTTCCAGCTGTCCCTCACTTCTTACTCCTCCAGGTGTCCCTGCCCGCTGGACACAATTTAAGAACTGGTCCTGGGGTGACAGTCCATGTAATCCCTGAGTACAGACGGGCTGGTGGGAGATGTTATCTTGGCAGAGTGGCCCGGTCCCGTTACAGATACGCTGCACAAACAGGCAAACATTCTATTCTGCGCCTACCCACTCTGACTTAAGAGACGTTTCTTACATTTATTGGAGATGCAGTCCATGACATTAATCATTCACTATAACGTAAATGACAGTCAGTATAATGAACTGGAAATTGTTACTTTTCAATTAAAAAGGACTTTAATGAGGGTGGTCAGACTGATTAGTCCAGGAAACACTGTCTTTTGTCAGTTGACTGACCCCCGGGAACGTCCCGGGGACCAGTATATGAGGGCGACTCTCCACTGGGGGTTCATAATCCGTAAATGCTGACAGGAAAGTTCTGCAGTTTGTCCCTGTAGTCCGGATGGCACAGGACCGTCCCATTAGAACTAGGACAGTTGTTAATAGTCCCCACATACCGGTAACATAGACTGCTTTGTAAGGCAGAATCCTCAGGATGGAGTTATTGGGAGCCAGGAGGGCAGGAATGGGGCGGACAGATAAACTGACCGATAGACTTACAATAAGGTAACTGGTCCCAGGTAGTTCAGCACTGACGTAACATGGTGAGCAGAGCCCTCTTCCCACTATCCTGCCTTCTGCTACACTATGCACCTCCTCCCTGGTCTATCGGTCTCCTCTATTGTAAGCCATGCCCACATCATGGGCTGACCCCTTCCATCTCATTGTCTATTACAGCTATCCATATTTGTATTATTGTGTGTCTATTGTATTGTCCTGTAATGCTATGTACTGTTTTGTTGTATGCTCTATGTATGACCCTGTAAATAGTAATAATAATAATAATAATAATAATAATAATAATAATAATAATATAGGGCTACCCAGACACTGTAACCCTCTGAGAAGAATATAAAGAGTATCCCCCCCCCCCCTCCTTCCCCAGACAGCCAGATCCAGGGTCTGGCCCTGGGGCCTGATTAATTAAGGATCTTAAATGAAGAGATATCTTATTTCAATCTCCTGGACAAAACCATGTTACAATGCAAGGGGTGCAAATTAGTATTCTGATTTGCACATAAGTTAAATACTGACTGTTTTTTCATGTAGCTCACAAATATCAACTTTACATTTTAGTGTACAAATAAGCTATCAAGTATTTGTTAAGATCCTTAATGAATCAGGCCCCTGGTTATTATGAGCTGAGTATTACTTATTGTTTGCAGGCTGTTCCTACACCTATGTTCGTTGGTTACTAGGGGGCCCGTTGATAAGGTCTCGTACTTGCAGTTATATATACAACACAGGCAACAATTTGTATCTATATTCACTGTTGTATTTATGTTTCTACCCTTGTATTTGTTCCTTATCTCACCTCCATGTGTCTTCTTCAGGTACATTATACTGGCGCTATGATAACACCAATGACCGGGCCTATGTACAGGATCCTGAGGGCCACATCTATCCACGTCTTATCTCTGATGGCTTTCCAGGGATCGGTGGCCCTATCGATACAGCTTTTTTTGACTATGTGAGCCAAAATGTCTACTTCTTCCAAAATAAAAATGTGAGTATACCGGATGTCAGTGAGGACTTGTGGACGAGGAGAACAATGGATGTGAGAGCCATCTCCATCATCTTCTCTACTCTATGTCTTCATGTGGAGTCCTCATGTTCTGGGGCACATTAATTCCATGTGAAGGCATCTGATCACCTCAGAGAGGTTCCCCTTTCTTCAAGGAAGGGTTCAAGTCTGATAAAAAAAAAATTCTATAGAAGACATATAAGACTATTTATTGGTGAACCACTTCCCACTTACTGTTAGCACCGCATTGGGAGTAGATGTTGCTTGCTCTTGGCAGGTTTTGTTCCTTCTTGGTGGATACTATTCCCAATGATCTGAGACATTATATCCCACTTTCTGGGGTTTCTCTGTTGAATAATGACTTTATGGTTCATTCCATCACATAATATACTTCCTTGCGCACCATCACAGACTCCCTCCGCCATGCGGACGCTTTGGGGACTGAGTAATACGTCTTGGTGCAAAGATGATATATTTACAGTTATACATATCTTGTGCTCAGAGTCAGTTCAAAGGTGCAGGGATGAGGTCTGTACGTCCCCTTCAGATGCATCACAGATCTTGTAAATCATTAGCTACATAAAGCCGTGCAAGCTGTGAGTGGATGATGACTGACGTATCTGTGCTTTGAACGCATCTATACTCTAGTTTAAGGATGTATATATGTAGCCTCAAAATACAGGTGTGGATACCCCTTGTGCAGATGGGGCATTTTTACCTTTTATCTATCTCAGACCCTCCAACTATGGAGGAACGGTGCATTTACACTTTTTCCTCCATATTTGCCATCAGACGGCCGCCTTGTGCCACCGGCCGTTGCACTGTGTTGTTGGAGCAGAGGAAGGGTGCGCACTCATGATAGAGATAACGTTACCATGCGGCCTCTCCTCATCCAGCGCGGCTCATTCTACTCCAGGGGTGGTCAACCAGTCAGAGACCAAGAGCCAAAAGATATCTATAGGTACCATATAGAGACAACTCTACCTGTTATGTGTGTGTGTGAATATACATAGACCCAGTATAACTATAAATACGCTCATACAAACCTTACACACATACATTTAAAATATGACATAACTTACAGTATCTTCCTAAGCGACAAAAGAAAATATCCAACACATAAAATATTCAGAATAATCATCAAAGCTCTGTACAATCATGGCCAAAAGTTTTGAGAATGACACAAATATTATTTTTCACAATGTCTGCTGCCTCAGTTTTAATGATGGCAATTTGCATATACTCCAGAATGTCATGAAGAGTGATCAGATGAATTGCAATTAATTTCAAAGTCCCTCTTTGCCATGACAATGAACTTTATCCCAAAAACAATATTTCCACTGCATTTCAGCCCTGCCACAAAATGACCATCTGACATCAGGTCAGTGATTCTCTTGTTAACAATGGTGAGAGTGTTGATGAGGACAAGGCTGGAGATCACTCTGTCATGCTGATTGAGTTAGAATAACAGACTGGAAGCTTTAAAAGGAGGGAGAATAACAGACTGGAAGCTTTAAAAGGAGGGTGGTGCTTGAAATCATTGTTCTTTCTCTTTTAACCATGGTTATCAGCAAGGAAATACGTGCAGTCATCAGTGCTTTACACAATAAGGGCTTCACTGGCAAGAATATTACTGCTAGTAAGATTGCACCTCATCAACCATTTATTGGATCATCAAGAACTTTAAGGAGAGAGGTTCAATAGTTGTGAAGAAGGCTTAAGGGAGTGCCCAAGAACGTCCAGCAAGCGCCAGGACCATCTCCTAAAGTTGATTCAGCTGTGGGATCGGGGCACTACCAGTGCAGAGCTTGCTCAGGAATGGCAACAGGCAGGTGTGAGTGCATCTGCACGCACAGTGAGGCGAAGACTTTTGGAGGATGGCTTAATGTCAAGAAGACCTGCAAAGAAGCCACTTCTCTCCATGAAAAACATCAGGGACAGACTGATATTCTGCAAAAGGTACAGGGATTGGACTGCTGAGGCAGTGGCGAATCCAGGGGGGGCGATCTAGCAAACACTTGCTGCCGACGGCTACACAGTATGTGCAGGTCCGTCCAGCCGTGACAGGCAGGGACAGTGTGCTGCCCGGCTGCTCTGACTAAAATCAGAGCAGCCGGGCAGCACACTGTCCCTGCCTGTCACGGCTGGACGGACCTGCACATAGTGTGCAGTCGTCAGCAGCCTAAGATGTTAGAAAGGGGCGGGGCCTAAATCGCCCCCTCCCCCTATCTCGCCCCGGGTACAGCATTTTTCTAGATCCGCCCCTGTGCTGAGGACTGGGGTAAAGTCATTTTCTCTGATGAATCCCCTTTCAGATTGTTTTGGACATCTGTAAAAACGCTTGTCCAGAGAAGGAAAGGTGAGCGCTACCATCAGTCCTGTGTCATGCCAACAATAAAGCATCCTGAGACCATTCATATGTGGGGTTGCTTCTCAGCCAAGGGAATGGGCTCACTCACAATTTTGCCCAAGAACACAGTCATGAATAAAGTATGGTACCAAAACATCCTCCAAGAGCAACTTCTTCCAACCACCCAAGAACAGTTTGGTGATGAACAATGCCTTTTCCAGCATGATGGAGCACCGTGCCATAAGGCAAAAGTGATAACTAAGTGGCTCAGGGATCAAAACATTGAAATTTTGGGTCCATGGCCAGGAAACTCCCCAGACCTTAATCCCATTGAGAACTTGAGGTCAATTCTCAAGAGGCAGGTGGACAAACAAAAACCCACAAATTGTGACAAACTCCAAGCATTGATTAGGCAAGAATGGGCGGCCATCAGTCAGTATGTGGCCCAGAAGTTGATTGACAGCATGCCAGGGCGAATTGCAGAGGTCTTTAATAAGAAGGGTGAACACTGCAAATAATGACTCTTTGCATAAACTTAATTTAATTGTCAATAGAAGTCTTTGACAGTTATGAAATGCTGGAGTAATATAGGATATACAGATCATCAATCATAATAACAAGGCTTGAGAAAGTCCACAGGTGGTGGACGAAACGCGTTGCCTACATTCCATCTGATTTTACACTTATTTACTGTCTTCCTTAACGGAATAGACTTTTTACAACAGGAACCTTTCAGCCGGCTATCTGTTACACGGAATTTATACAGGTGCGCACCTGCAACATCAATAGGAGCTCATTACAACCGAACGAGAATTGGAGGACCAGCGTGAGATTGTGGTCTGTGTGGAGCGATACTGGAGAGACTGTGAGTGCCTATTTTGCTTTTTTCTCCCAGATCCATCTCAATTCCTGGCAAATCTCCGTGGTTTCGATAGTTATTTTTGTCTGGATGGCTAAGTGTGTATTTTACTAGACACAAAGTGTCAGCTCTCCGGAGGAGGGATATCGGAGGAACTGCGGGTGGTTTCTCCTGCCATATTACACACTTGACTAAAACTCTAGCAAGACCCCATAAGCTTCGTTCATTACATTTGCTTTCTCTACAGTTACCAAGTGTATTCTATCCGGAACAATATTTGTCTCATGGAGGAGTAAACATACTAGTCCCAAATGTCTACACTAGCGGAATTAGTATTATTCTAACGCTTTTCTCCGGATATGTGAACCAGCTAAAGGTCTGTTTATGCCAAAATATATTGTGGAGATCTATTTTACATCCATAACTGTTTATTATGGTTTTCACTAGTGGTCAATTGTTATTATGATTGATGATCTGTATATCCTATATTAGTTCCGTTGGTGTTTACACCTGCTATAACGATTAATGGTCTCTATATAGTGTATAAAATCTCTCCATTGCTTATTTCTGGAGTTATAAATACCTTTTTGATTTTGAAGAATGTGATTTTTTACTGTATATTAAAACGTTGTATTGTATTCCATATTGCCCTGATAAATATTTAATTCATCACTCAGATAATAATATCGAGGGAGATTCACTACTCTGGAATCATTTTTCAGCGCTGTTTTATATTTTTTTATTTTGATATCTTCTGTTTTGGGATGTGACACCATCCTTACACAGCTGCGTTATCTGATTCCATTGAGTGTTTTTTCATTTTAAAAATTTTCTTAGCGCCAGGTGATTGTTCTGTTGGTAGTTATGAAATGCTTGTAATGTCACTTCAGTATACCACAGCAACATCTGACAAAAAGGTCTAAAAAACACTGAAGAAGCAAAATTTGCGAAAACCAATACTTGTGTCATTCTCCAAACTTTTGGCCATGACTGTACAGCCCCAATCTGGTCCTAGCAGACAAAGGTCTATGTTACAAACTTAACTGTGATCAGTTTCCAATTGTTTGAGTTACGTTTATTTATTGCGTTGATCTCTGTCCAATTTGCAGGTGACGGCGTTCAATGTGATCAGCCACAAGGTGGTTCCTGGATACCCCAAAACAATCATTGAGGTGTTCCCTCCATCTGTGGTGGGAGATCACCCTCAGGGTGACCTGGATGCTGTATACTACTCCTACACCCATCAGAGTACATACTTTATCAAGGACATGTATGTCTGGCGAATGGCTGGAGACAAAGACCAGAAAGATAATGCTAATATACCCCATAAGGCACTGCTTCCTCGCCTACCAATCAATGAACAATGGTTCGATATCTGCGATGTTCATCCTTCAATGATAACTGTTCCTAGAAGATAAAGATTGTACCACCAGACCGATCATCTGCAAATCCTGGACTGGAACCGGCAGACGGAGCACCTCAGCCCTCTTGTATAATTATATTATAGCATCACTGTTCAGCTTGGTCCTATAAATCATCCTGCTCTGGACATCGCAGCTGTATTGACTTCATCTATTAATATTACGTTGGTGGAATCATGCCTAGAAATGTGCTTCTCCGAACCGCGAAATGTGTCCCATACAAGGTGTAGACTAGGCTCTGATCTCTGCCCCTAGAGGGTGCAAACATGAAGTCTACAGGAAATGGCCACACTGCCCTTCAAGTAGTAAGGGACACCCCAAAAAATGCATCCTACTCACCCTATTACCTTCTTTCAATACTCTCACCCTGCAAGATGCAATATGGTGTTTGTGCTGCTCCACAGGTCAGCGCACTGGTGCGCTGACTCCCTCTTTGACTCTGCACTCCTAGAATCCACAGGATTAGGTGGTTTGTGCTTCGCAAATAAGGTCCTTAGTGGCCAAAGTATCACTAAAGAAATTAAAAGGTCATCGTAAGTCATGACTGACGTGAGCAAGATGAGCTCTATAAAATGTGTTTTATATATATACATATATTTTATTTTAGTACAATGTTCCTGACATTTGGGACAAATCCAGTCAGACAAAACAGCAGACACCTGTTACATTAAATTATCATATTATTTATGGTTGTTTCCTGACTGATTTTCATTCTGTTAGTTGTCCTTAATACAAATGTGTTGTATATTGTGGATATATATTCCAGACTATGAGCCTGAGTCATTAAGGAAAGTAAGACAAAAACTGAGTAGGTTTTCACCTGGGCAAAACCATGTTGCATTGGAGGGAGGGGGTAAATGTAAAATATGATGGCAGCTTTATATTTGGGGTAGGGCATGTCCTATATCAACTTTAGATTTCAGTGTACAAATAAAGCTATTAAGTATTTGTGTGCTACATGAAAACACAGCCAGTATTTAATTTATGTGCAAAATAATAAATCAATTTGCACCCCTTCCATTGTAGCATGGTTTTGTTCAGGAGAAAACATACTCATTTTTCTGCCTTGCTTTCCGTAATGAATCAGATACAAAATAAATAAATCTATACACTATGTGCAACTGAACCATTTTAGGTTCTAGATGACACAACTTATAGGGGGAGGTGACGTTAGTGTATAGGAGGAGGTGACGCAGGTGAGGAAGGGGATGACGCAACGTATTGGGGGAGGTGACGCCGGTGAAGATGTGGATAGGGGGAGGTTCCAGAACGAGTCCAGTTATTCATAGCCAGGTAAGTTCACGGTGTCAATAAGCACAGTTCCAAGGCGTTAAATAGTAGTTGGTCCAAGAAGTTCAGAAGCAAGGTCCAAGCACAGAAGTAAGTATCAGATACAGAGGCAATGTCCGAATGACACAGGGTCCCTTCCTAATTAGTACTTATAGGTGCATCTTGATGACCTCAGCAGGAAACTTTTTGAATGAATGATAATGAATGGGAAATTCTTCCCATGCTCAGTATTGCTGTCAGTAGATGCTGGGCAGCGTAGGAAGCCGGACGTGACTTCCGATGGAGGAGAGTCTGGGCCAGACAGGCAAAGGCTGAAGATGTGTAGAAACTTCCTCATAGTTGACATCATCATCATTTATTTGTATAGCGCCACTAATTCCACAGCGCTGTACAGAGATCTGACTCACATCAGTCCCTGCCCCATTGGAGCTTACAGTCTAAATTCCCTAATATACACACACACAGACAGACAGAGAAGGAGACAGACAGAGAGGGAGAGACTAGGGTAAAATTGATAGCAGCCAATTAACCTACCAGTATGTTTTTGGAGTGTGGGAGGAAACCGGAGCACCCGGAGGAAACCCATGCAAACACAGGGATAACATACAAACTCCACACAGATAAAACCATGGTTGGAAATCAAACTCATGACCCCAGTGACATAAGCTTTTAATTGATTAATATGGTAATTCCTAGTGCATAGTTGCCAACCTTTGAAGATTGGTCTCCAGGAGTCTTAGTGTGGAGGATGGCGTGCGGTGGCGGGGCTCTGCGGCTCGCAGTATTTCTGCCCCACCCCATATAGGTTAACACTGGACATATTTCACAGTAGTAAGTGCAACAGAATACAGAGAGTAGACAGACAGATAGACAAACATGGATAAACCCATCGTTACAAGCCAAGCTTTTACCCTTCTGCTCCACGGAAGGTTTCTGTCCTCCCTGAGCTCGCCTTAGGACACCTGCGTTACGGTTTGACAGGTGTACCGCCCCAGTCAATCTCCCGATCTGCCACTGTCCTCGGAGCGGGTCCAGTGCCCTTAAGCTCCACGGGACGTTTCTGTCCTCCCTCAGCTCGCCTCTCCATTTCCTAATTCCTCAGCTCCAAATAATAAAAGTGCTGTAGTGGGTTTTCCCCATAGTAGTATCTATGTGAGGGTGAATCTGGCGCGGTTCCCCAGGTCGACCCCCTGGTGGGTGTAGAAGAGATCTGGATGGAGGCACATCGCTGGTGAGTGACAATCATGATGCCCCCTCCCAGAGCACGCCTGGCCTGATGTTACAACCAGAAGCAGGGAAGGGCTGGCAGACTTTAACCTGAGGGAGCATGCACACAGCACTGGCCCATAAGTAGCGGCCCATCCTTAAAGGGTGGTTCCCCCATCACATATTGTATGAACATATTATTCCCACATACACACACTCTCTATATTAACATACTGTGTAAGGGGAGGGCTGGCAGACTTTAGCCCGGCGGGCAAGCACACAGCACTGGCCCACAAGTAGCGGTTTTTGGTACAATATATATTTATTATATACAAAGAGGCTATTTTAGTGTTGGTTAATCCATATATATATTTTTATGCCCAGGCCCAGAGCTGGATTAAGGCTCTGGGGGGCCTGGGCACTTTAGACAGGGTAACCCCCTATGATGTAACATGGTTATCATTTTAGACACATACACAGACAATACTGTGTGCACTACTGTTAGGTGCACACAGTTCTGTCTTCACGAGCAGTACACGGTGAAGTGGGAAATACCTCCCAACTGTCCTAAGCGAGACATTCACCCAGATTCAGGACAGTTGGCAGACTGTCCTGCTCTCTCCTACCTGTTCTCATCACTGTCACCACTTGTGGCTGCTGGTGTCTTTAGCTCATTTGCCGTTTGTCTGGATCCTGAAATATTGGAGGCCCTATTTGGATAAAAAAATGGGTACACGAAATTTTCGAAAACTGAAACCAATAATAGTATTCACATTTGATAAATAGACCTATTTCCCTCCAACTAACCCTGACATTAAATTAGTAGTATTCCCATTAAATAAATAAACCTATTTCCCTCGCTCCAAACAGCCCCAACAATAAATTAAATAGCATTTACCATTAATAAATATAACCATTTCCCACAACCATCGCAGGCATTAAATAATTCATAGTCACTTTTAATAAATAGACCTCAGTCTCACCAAACAGCGCCACATTCAATTAATAGATACCAAACCACCCCAGCATTAAAATAAAGGTCCAATCACCCCATCTTAACTTCGTAGGCCCCGCTATTAAATTAAATTGTCCCATCATCACAACACAAATAAAATATCAATACACACATAATACCCTGGCCCCTCACTCACACACACTCCCAATACCCTGGCCCCTCACTCACACACACTCCCAATACCCTGGCCCCTCACTCACACACACATACTCACAATACACTGGCCCCTCACTCACACACACACACTCACTCACAATACACTGGCCCCTCACTCACACACACTCCCAATACCCTGGCCCCTCACTCACACACACACACACACACTCACTCACAATACACTGGCCCCTCACACACACACTCACACACACACACAATACCCTGGCCCCTCACTCACACACACTCACAATACCCTGGCCCCTCACTCACACACACACACACACACACACTCACTCACAATACACTGGCCCCTCACACACACACACTCACACACAATACACTGGCCCCTTACTCACACACACTCACTCCCAATACCCTGGCCCCTCCCTCACACACACTCACAATACCCTGGCCCCTCACTGACACACTCACACACACTCCCAATACCCTGGCCCCTCACTCACACACACACACACTCACAATACACTGGCCCCACACTCACACACACTCACACACAATACCCTAGCCTCACACACTCACAATACACTGGCCCCTCATACACACACACACTCACACACACACACACTCACAATACACTGGCCCCGCACTCAAAGATAAATTAGTGCATCAGGAACCGGAACACATCAGCACACACCCAGACCTATACACGACTTAATCCTAGGAAAAGAGGTGTTACACACATATTATATCCCCCACCACACTTACTTGTTCCATCCACGCATGGTGTCGCTGCACTTCACACCTGTCACGTTGTGTGCGTCTCATGTGACACCCGGGCTCTGACTGATAGGCCACACATAGGAGAGGGAGGGAGGGTGGATCAGTATGGAAGGTAGCTGGTAAAACTGTCCCGTAAAGCAGAACGTCACTGGCGTAAATCTCGAAGCTCTAATGACTTCTTCACATTTACTTCTGTCTACCACTCCTATCGAAATGCTCTGGACACTGCAAAACAAACATACTTTCAATCTCTTATCTATGCTCAGGCTTCTAACCCCAAACGCCTTTTCAATACATTTAATCATCTTCTCAATCCTCCCACCCCGAACCCTCCATCTACTATCAGTGCTCAGGATCTTGCTTCCTACTTCAAGGACAAGATTGACAAGATCAGACTAGAAATGGTATCCTCTTCCTCAACAAGCCATCAGCTCATTTCCTTCCCACTACCCTCTGACACCCTTTCTTCATTTGACCCCACAAATGAAGAGGAAATTTCTACGCTCTTCTTATCTTCCTACTCTACCTCCTGTCCTCTTGATCCTATTCCCTCACAAATTGGTAGATCCCTGTCTTCTGTGCTCATTTCACCTCTAACTCAAATCTGTAATCTCTCACTCTCTACTGGCATCTTTCCATCACTATACAAGCATGCAGTGATTACTCCTATTCTAAAAAAACAAAACTCCGACCCAAACTCTCTCTCAAATTACCGTCCCATCTCTCAGCTCCCTTGCCCCTCCAAGCTTCTAGAGAGACTTGCCTACACTCGCCTCACACGCTTTCTTTCCGCAAACAACCTGTTGGATCCTCTTCGGTCTGGCTTTCGTTCTCAACACTCCACAGAGACTGCGCTGACCAAGGTTGTTAATGATCTGATCACTGCTAAGACTGAACGCCATTACTCTCTCCTAATTCTCCTTGATCTCTCGGCTGCATTTGACACCGTTGACCACTCTCTTCTCATACAAACGCTGCAATCCCTAGGTCTTCAAGATACAGTTCTATCCTGGTTCTCATCTTACCTCTCTAATCGCTCTTTCACTGTTAATTTCTCTGGAGCCACCTCTGCTCCGCTTCCCCTATCAGTTGGAGACCACAAGGCTCGGTGCTAGGTCCTCTGCTGTTCTCTATCTATACCGCTTCTCTTGGAAATCTAATAAGCTCCTTTGGCTTTCAGTATCATCTCTATGCGGATGATACCCAAATCTATCTATCCTCTCCTGATATCTCGACATCTGTGTTGTCCCGTGTAACTGACTGTCTTTCTGCCATTTCATCTTGGATGTCCTCTCGTCAACTCAAACTTAATCTTTCTAAAACAGAGTTAATAATATTCCCACCCGCCAACAAGAGCATACCTGACATTTCTATCTCTGTTGATAACATGACCATAAATCCCACCCCACAAGCTCGCTGCCTAGGTGTAATCCTTGATTCACGCCTATCCTTTGTTCCCCACATTGACTCTATATCTAAATCATGTTACATACATCTAAAGAACATTTCCAGAATCCGCACATATCTCACACAAGACACTGCTAAAACCTTAATTCATGCACTAATCATCTCCCGCATTGACTATTGCAATTCCCTCCTTACTGGTCTTCCCAAAAACAGACTCAAACCCCTAAAATCTATTTTGCATGCTTCGGCAAGACTGATTTTCCTTGCAAATAGCTATTCCTCTGTTGAATCACTCTGTATGTCTCTACACTGGCTGCCTGTCTTCTACCGAATCCAATATAAAATACTTTTACTAACCTACAAGGCCATCAACAAAGCTGCACCAACATACATCTCCTCTCTTGTCTCAAAATATCTCCCAACTCGGCAACTCCGTTCTGCAAAAGATCTGCGTCTCTCATCCACCCTCATTACATCCTCCCATTCCCGGTTACAGGACTTTTTTCGGGCTGCACCCACTCTATGGAACTCTCTCCCTCGCACAATAAGACTCTCCTCTGTTCTACAAACTTTCAAGCGTTCTCTGAAAACCTACCTATTCAGACAAGCTTATAATATTCCTCAACCACCATCTTAACCTCACTACCTTTAGCCTGTTACACAATTTCACACAAGACAACTACCCCCGGACCAACATTGTTGTGTGACAGGATCATTTAGCTTATGAGTCACCTTACCTTTGCAGTCTGGCTGGGCCAAGATGCAAAATGTATACTTAACCTCATGTGTCAATCTCCCATTGTCCCACAGATTGTAAGCTTGCGAGCAGCCTTCTCACCTCTTTGTCTGTTTTACTCAGTTTGTTTATTAGTTTATTACGTTTGTCCCCAATTGTAAAGCGCTACGGAATATGTTGTCGCTATATAAATAAATGATGATGATGATGATGATGGTCCCAGAGGAGGGGTCAGCCACCAAGTAATAGAGACTTGGGCCAGTCGCTCCACTGGCCCAAAAGAGACTTCTATCTTACCGATCTGGGGGGCACAGGCCCCCCTTCCCCAGCCCAACCCTGCCCAGAAGCATCTTCCTGACATCTTACAGAAACACAATTGTTGTCAACACTCATCCTTACCCCCAATCTGTACAGGTCCAGCACAATAAGATTATGAGGGGATGGTCCATATTTTGATCAGAATATTTAAGCTCGTGACCCAATGTGAATTTCTCATTTCTCTGCAAGTCCCAACATTCACCTCTCTGCTTCCTCACTGAGACCTCTCAGGTAAATGTGACAAAATGGTTGATTTTTAAACCTGAGCCCTGGCTTATTTCTGTTCCTTCTTGCTTGCAAATATTCCCTAATGTTGTCACTGTAGTATTGTGCTTAGAGAGATCTGAACTGCTCTCATGAGTGAAGATGGATGTAATAGTAGGAAAAGAAAGAGGTGGATTATTAAAAGATGAAAATATCTATTTTAATGTAAAGTGAATTCAGAGTACGGGGTTACTGGAGGAGAACTTTGGGAACTTACAAAGCAGAACTTAAAGTGGGTATAAAGAAATGGTAATAACCATCTTCCATCCAGGTTATGAACTCGGATATGAGATTGACCTCAAACCCTTTCAGATGCCAGACTCCGGGACAGTCATTTATCGAGAGTCCAGGTCACAGTAGGCAACAGCCAACCCAATTAAATTGTAGTAGGTTTATAAGGACTGTTTTTATGGGGTACCACAAGAGCAGAGGTACGATGCCCGATAAGCAACACTGAGTCAATCCAGAATTTCTTATGAACCTTCATAGAGAAATTATATCTCACTACCACCCACTATTGATCTAATCAATGAGTGACATATTAGGATTCAGATGGGACTAACAAAGAAAACTTTATACCAATAAAATATAAAAACATAATTTATTGTATCATGTTCCATCTCCCCCCAACATTATAACCTTCAGAGTCATTGTCTTCCTCTTGGCTCTATAAGGTTCTTGAGTCCAAGATCATAATAGTGTTAAATCCAGAGAATCAAAATGTATTTTCTTTCCATTATGTCAGAGGTTTCCATCAAGACCTCAAAGCTGGTGAACCACATGTGTATACGTCCTATATTGAAGATTTGTCAACATTTATTTATGGTGTAGACCTCACCAGCTATTATATACAGCAGTGATGGATAATAGGATGTAATAACGTCTATATACCACACCGATAATCTCAGTTCTCAGTCCACAATGTGTCTCCTTAGAAACGTCATAAGCTTGGTGTCTCCTCTGCCCACGGCTGCAGGCTTTGCAATGCACAGAGAGAGGAATTATGAGCACATAAAGGGTCTCGGGGCAGAGATGGCTGTAGACCTTTCTGAAAGGCTTCCTGCTGAAGCTGCATCATCATCCGAGTTGTGTGCTGACGCTCCGATTCCCTTTCTTCCGCTGTCTGACGCCTGAAAATGTGGAGGACAGAGACACCGTTATAACGAGACACAAATACAAAACAAAGAAGCACAAGTAAAGAATAAATAATAAAGATAGATAAAATCTAAGCTCCCAACTATCGCACACCACATGCCCTACCCTAGATCAGGGCTTGATGTATAGCTTCAGCCTCCCACTACCCCTCATCCTTGAATCTCCTCCTCTAGTTCCCAGCTCAGTACTAGTGTCTCCAGCATATGTGGAACATGTCCCCACCGGATGCCTGCAGGATATTTACAGCAGAGCAGCACTTTCCATTGTATGTAATAATAATAGAGATATGAACAATAATCATTCTTTCTCCACTGGAACATTCTAGGTCATATTTCTGTAGATCATGTTAGACACCGGCCTGATGAAACCACCAGATGATAATTTCTTCCAGTAAAATACACAAAAAGCAGAAAAATTATTTTAGCATTTGACACACCCCTCATTCCTAAGGATCGTGGACCTCCAGGTGACCAGGCTTATTTTGTAGTCTATTGTATGTAGATTCTTAACATTAGATAATTCCACCCTGACTAACCATCCACATATCCATCTGATTCTCTATCTTCATCTACTGTGCTCTTGGGATCTTCAAGCTCAACCAACACAAAACCAGATGGATTCCTTCTCACCCACGCTCTACACAGAGGTCCATTATAGCTAAAAGACTTTTCTAATACTGCATTGTTTCCAAGGTTTCCACGTTGTAGTTCAAAGGACAAGTTACATGATGCAGAAAGTGATCAAATGGGACAGAGGATTCTAACTCATGTAGAACTTTCCCGTTGTCTTGTTTTCATCTTCTTTAGTTAGAAAATAATAGCCCTCAAGCTACTGAATGAAAACATTATAGGAGGTCTGCAGGTGTGTAGAGTTGATTCTTCTTGGTTTGGTTCTCATGGAGTTGGTGATATCCAGGGAGGAATTTTACTTTTTGTACACAAATCACCTCCCTAAGATTCACAAATCCTTGGTTGCACCCCCTGGGTGTCCTATTATTTCGGGGTGGCATCTTTAACTTCTAATTAATCATTATCATTTACAAGGATATGTCTCCCGTCTGAGATCGCACATTAAGGATACGTTACACATATTAAAACTCTTGGAATCTGTTGAATGAAGTGTGGATTAAGGATTCCACGTTCAAGCCTTATACACCAATATTCCTCATACTGCAGGAATTAAGGCAATTTTTTTAACGCACCATTTTTTATTGTTTGAGAAAAAGTTTTATTTACAAATCCTTGGAATGGCGATGGGATCCAGGTTCGCTCCAAGTTTTGCCAACCTCTACATAGGTGCAATCAAAAATCAATATATATGGAATGGACCCTCTGGAGAGAACCTGGTCCTATATGGCCATTTCATTGATGATTTATTTATTATTTGTAAAAGAGGGTATTGATTCTGCACTAGAATTTTGTTTTCTTTTTTGAATTTAAATACTTTTAATCTTAAATTTACTCACACTTTTGATTTTTGCATGGTGAACTTCCTGGATATCACTCTTTCCATTAGGGACAATAAAGTAGTAACATCTAATTACAATAAACTGGTAGATGCATATAATTATTTACATTATAATACCGGACACTATCGCCCTTGGATTAAGAATATCCCTAAGAGTCAAGTAGGCAGACTAAGACGCAATTGTTCCAATAATGACGATTTTATGAAGCAAACAAAAACAATGCCAGACAAATCATTGTTATTCGAGGCTGAAACGTGTGCATTAACTTAAGAGAGAGATACTCTTTTGAATCCTGTTCATGGGAAGATAGGGAAGGATAGATATATTGGTACACCAGCATATGTCTCTGTCTTTAACACCAAATCTAACAGATTAAAATATAATGAAAAAGAACTTTGGGATTCTGAAACAGGATAATATACTAACTAACATTCTGGATGACAGGCATTTAATTATATTTAAGAAAAATCGGGACTTGAAGAGGATTCTGGCCCTGAGTATGTTGAGATCCAATAGAGGCCTCTAGTGACTCCCAGCTCCCTAGAAGCCCAGAGGCTGTTACCGCTGCGATAGATCTATCTGCCGTACGTGTAACATCTAAATAAAACCCAGACAATTACATATAGGTCAATAGGGGCTGAGTTCCCGATAAAGCGTTTTATTACTTGTGACACTATGTATGTAGTGTATGGACATGAGAGTAGCTGTATAATATATGTAGGCAGAACCACTCTTAAAGCCCGGTTCAGGGAACAGAGAAGAAATATAATGACTAAGGAGCAGGTACATAGTGTATCAGGACATTTAGCTGATGTCCATATGGGGACCCTGAAAGACTGACTATAGTGGGCTTGGAACATATACATATTACAGTTAGGAGGGGAGACAGGTTCACTAAGCTCTGCCTTAACCAATCAGCTGGGATCCTCAAACTCTCAACTTTACATCCAATGGGGTTATATGAGGCTCTAGAGCAGTGTTTCTCAACTCCAGTCCTCAGGACCCACTAACAGTGCAGGATTTCCAGGTGACCAGTGAAATAATTATACCACCTGCTACACTGTGTCAGTCAGTAATGAATACACCTGTGCTCCAGCGAGGAGATATGGAAAACATGTACTGCTAGGGGCTCCTGAGAAACACTGCTCTAGATCATAATTGTTTAAACTGATAATATAATTATATTGGTGAATCCTATACTCCTTGGGTGTTAGTAGTAGTAGTAATAGTAGTGATATTAATATTATTATTTTGATGTTCTTTGTTATATATATTTATTAAGATTTAAATTGATTATGTTTATAGTCATATCAATTATGGATATTAAAAAAGGATTTCTGTACCAGCAACATTGTTTCAAATGATTGATCATCTGACTATTCATTTTAGAGATGCATAATTGATGCCTGTTATTAAGAGAAACTGGATTGTGTACACTATATGTAATGAATATTATTGGTGAATATATGAGTAATCAATTGGGATTGGTCTCATCATGAGTATTAATATTTGACTTTGTTTATATAATATATATATATATATATATTTACATATCCATATATTAGTTTTATGTTTAATTATATTCAGCTGTATATTCTCTGTCTTAGTGTATGGATGTATGTATATATATATATATATATATATATATATATATATGTAGGTTTTCTCCTGTTATTAGCTTTGAGAAAGTTCTGAGTTTTGCAGAACAAACCGCGTCAGCTAAGCTGAAGGATTCCTCAGTGTCTTGGCTCCAATACTCCTGTGAGCAGCACTGTTTAGCAAGTGGCACTTATGTCCGTACCACCTCTCCATTAGATACAGGATGCTTATTACGGTAACACTGAACTAGTGTGATTGGGAAGAGAGTGTTTATACGGCGGCGTTTTGACAAGTAGACTGCATGCAGAACACTATGCCCCTCCGGAGGGTGGAAATTACTTCTGAATATGGGTAAGAAGTTGTACTAATTCTGCTTGGGATCAGGACTGTCATGCCATTGCGATACTAATACCGAGGATTACATCTGGATTAATGGTTCTTAAGTTCAACACAGTCTCTGCTTTTTCAAGTGAGCTGAACAGTTTATGTCCAAAGAACCGCTGATTCCCAGCACTTTGAAGTTATTTTACAAAACGGCACCTTTCTTAAAGACAAAACCCAGTGGGGACAAAGTCCTGACTCAGCAAGACAGTCACCCAAATCCAGGACTGTCCCTCCAGATTCAGGACAGTAGGCAAACTGTCCTGCTCTCTCCTACCTGTTCTTCAGCTTTCCCTACCTGCGGCTGCCCTTGGCTTAAACTCTGTGTGGAAAAAGGAGAGGTACATGAGATATGGAAAGTTTTGCAATGAGTGAACCCTCTGAGCCTCCCTCCCCCAAATCAACAGAACCCAAGTTTAATAATTAGGCCGCCCTCCCTACAGCCATGACCTTAAATTAATATCATTCACACTTAATAAATAGACCTATCCCCCCCAACCAGCCCTGACATTAAATTAGTAGTATTCCCATTTATTAATAAACTTATTTCCCTCCAATAAGCCTCAATATTAAATTAACAATTTTCACATTTAATAAATTGACCTATTTCCATCCCAAACAGTCCTGACATTTAATAACTAGTATTCATATTTAATAAATAGTCCTTCTCACAAACTCTGTCCCCCCAATCAACTTATAGCTCCCAAATCATCCCAGCACCACACATTAAATAGCCACCACTATGATGACACTATTATACTAAATACCCCCTTCTGTCAAATAAATACCCCCCACTCAAAAATGAATAGTTCCCACCCACCATAACATGATTAACTCCTTGCAATCTGGAAAAACATAATACCTCATATATCATAGTAATATATAACATATACACTATATACAACATATAACTATATAACAGCATACATTTGAATAATTTTAAATCAAATACCAGAAACATCCACTAAAGAATTAAACATTGCAGGGACAGAAAACTTATTTTCTAACATGTGAAATGTCACCCTAGTATTAAATTAATATCCCAGGCCACCATCCCAAAACATTAAAAGTTCCCCTCTCTCCTCCCACGCTTACCTCCAGCAGGGGAGAACATGCAGGGTTGTCTCATTCTGCAGGCCCCCATAGAGTTCATCCTGGCCTCATCCGGGGGACGGGGCTTATCGGCTCGGAGGGTCTCCTAGATGAACATAAGCCTGACATTGTCAGGGCAGATAACCAACATAGCACTGCGGCAGACAGCGGCTTTAGAAATAAATTTAATTAAGAACTGCGGCCGCTATCAGCATGAAGATAGAGTCTTCTTCTCAGTACCTGATGGCCGCCTCAGTGGTGCCCCCCAGGTCCCGGCGCCCTAGGCAGATGCCTAATGCCAGGCCTGTGAGCAGACATTATTTGGATGAAGTACACAGTTTATCTGAGTATCACATTAATAACATATCCCATAATAAAAGCATCTTAATGGGAAGTCTGTACAAAGACAGCAGAGCTCATAGACAATGTAGTTACCACTAATAGTTCCAGCCTCAAGTCACTAATCTGTGCAAAACCCAAAGAAGCTGCAATCCCCAGGTAATATGTAAAATGTACAGTCCACAGTGTACACAGAAGAAGCGATAAATACTTTCATATGCGATATAGTAATCCAGAAGAACATATCATGATAGTTCTACCGGGTGGGGTACGTAAGTGCGCTGCTGAATTCAGCGACAACGCTTACCCCGACATATTGAGTGCGAAGCTGGGGCCCCCGACATGCTGTGAATTTCGATTGTTGAAAAAAATGACTTTGAATCACTGCGCTGTGTAAGAAGCCGGCCGCGCAGAATCACGTGAGTTTTAACGCCTGCAGTATTATTGTGCCTCTTAAGGGTTCAACGGGAGAAGGCTGCGCCTGTAGAATATAGTTGTTATGAGCCGCGGCGGCGGCTCCGGGCACCGCCGCAGCTCTCTTCCCCGGCAGGCTCTGCGTCTCGGACGTCGTCATGACGACCGGGACGTCATTTCCCCCTGGTCCCAGCCGTTGCCTAGGCAACGGTTGGGACGCTCTCAGCTGCTAGCGCCGCGTCCCGGCATCCAGGCAGCCGGGCGCGTGCGCACTAATTGAGAAGTTAAAGCCCAGCTGGGCTAATTCCTCCTGCTAAGCAGGACACCTCTCATTGGCCATTACTTGTTTATAAGACAAGCCCTCCCTGCCGGTTATAGTTCCTGTCTCAGTGCTCTAGCCTGCTCTCTGCACCTGCTTGCTTTTGTATCTGTTTATTGTTGCCGACCCTTGCCTGTATATCTGACTATGTTTGACTGCCTGTGGCCCTTGATTTATTGCCTGGACTCTTACGCTGCTGTTTTGCCTGTGACCTCTGACCTCGGCTTGTTTACTGGATACGCTGTTTGCTGCCGGCCCTCGACCCTTGCTTTGAATGTCACTCTGCTGTTTACTCCTACACCTTATAGCTGGGTTCTCCCCAGTCAGTGCACATCTCACGACCCTCTGTTTGTCTGCGGCCAAGTCTGTCCTCACCACTAGGGGCTCCAGTGAACACCAGACTTTCAGAGCAGACTCCGGGTTTTGATGCACTGGCTGGAGGAGTTCTAACAGTAGTTAAGGAGACTTCTATAATATACAGCCGCAGCCTTCTTCCGTTGAACCCTTATGGGGGAACATGGCTACCACCAGTTGTACCTTGGTCTTCAAATGCTGCAACTTCCTAGCAGATGTTCCTGTACAGCCCAACAATTACCATCCCTTCTCCTTGACTCCATTATATATAACAAAAATTAATCCTTTTATTCCCCCCCCCTCCCATTCACTGAACACCCTAGAATATTCTATGTAAGATTTCTCTATAAATATTTAGGTAATTTTAGAAGCCAGGTCTTCCCAACTAACTTAGTAAAGTAACGAGACCACTGACAATAAGCCAAAAGTGTAAACCTGCAGCATAAATAATACAGCCATTGTTACAGGTAAGCACATAGATTTGTGGGCTGAGGTGGCCAAATTTACACGAGCCCATTAAAAAAGCACCCTCTGATAGACGCTAGTAGACTTAGACCATTTCTGGGTGAGTACAAATTACAATCAGTGCATCTTCCTATCAACTACATGGAAAAATGAGATTTCCATCTGTGTGGGGGATCCATCCCTTGGGATTTCATACAGAAGTTGATTTGGTGTTGGAGATTGTTAGGCTTCTTCTGGTAGAACATGATTTTGGTCTCATTAAGGTTGACCTATAAGGACTCAGTAGTTTTGCAGTATGTACAGTTTTTCCTGCAGGCTCCATTCAGTTGGAGAGTGAGTGAACAGGTCATCTGCCTATAGCAGACATTGGATCTCTGCCCTTTGTGGTGCCAGTCCTGAGGGTGTGGACCTCTCCAGTAAGGTGGGTAGATCATCAATGTAAGTGTTGAATACAGTGCAGGTGAGACACCAGTTTAACCAACCAGCCTAACCCGCCTAAGTCTCTCTGCTTTCATTTTATTTACTGTATCTTCACCTTATGTCCCATGTTTCCCACCAATTGATAGGACCTGTATACCCAATCAAGCAAAATTTCAAATCTCCTACTCTTATTTTCCTGATCAGTATGACCTCTTGTCCAGCCTTCTCCTCGTGTCTTATCCCTACTCCCTCCTGTCCAGCCCTCTCCTCATATATTACCCCTACTACCTCCTGTACAGCCTTCTCCTTATGTCTTACCCCTACTTCCTCCTGTCCAGCCTTCTCCTCGTGTCTTACCCCTACTCCCTCCTGTCCAGCCCTCTCCTCGTGTCTTACCCCTACACCCTCCTGTCCAGCCCTCTCCTCATGTCTTACCCCTACTCCCTCCTGTTCAGCCTTCTCCTCGTGTTTTACCCCTACTCCCTCCTGTCCAGCCATCTCCTTGTATCTAACCCCATACACACTCCTGTCCAGCCTTCTCCTCGTGTCTTACCCCTACTCCCTCCTGTCCAGCCGTCTAATCGTGTCTTAGCCCTACTAACTCCTGTCCAGCCTTCTCCTCGTGTCTTACCCCTACTCCCTCCTGTCCAGCCCTCTCCTCGTGTCTTACCCCTACTCCCTCTTGTCCAGCCTTCTCCTCGTGTTTTACCCCTACTCCCTCCTGTCCAGCCATCTCCTTGTATCTAACCCCATACACACTCCTGTCCAGCCTTCTCCTCGTGTCTTACCCCTACTCCCTCCTGTCCAGCCGTCTAATCGTGTCTTAGCCCTACTAACTCCTGTCCAGCCTTCTCCTCGTGTCTTTCCCCTATTCCCTCCTGTCCAGCCCTCTCCTTGTGTCTTACCCCTACTCCCTCCTGTCCAGCCCTCTCCTCGTGTCTTACCCCTACTCCCTCCTGTTCAGCCTTCTCCTCGTGTCTTACCCCTACTCCCTCCTGTCCAGCCTTCTCCTCGTGTCTTATCTCTACTCCCTCCTGTCCAGCCTTCTCCTCGTGTCTTACCCCTATTCCCTCCTGTCCAGCCCTCTCTTCGTGTCTTACCCCTACTCCCTTCTGTCCAGCCTTCTCCTCGTGTCTTACCCCTACTTCCTCCTGTCCAGCCTTCTCCTCATGTCTTACCCCTACTCCCTCCTGTCCAGCCTTCTTCTCGTGTCTTACCCCTACTTTCTCCTGTCCAGCCTTCTCCTCGTGTCTTACACCTACTCCCTCCTGTCCAGCCCTCTCCATGTGTCTTACCCCTACTTCCTCCTGTTCAGCCTTCTCCTCGTGTCTTACCCCTACTCCCTCCTGTCCAGCCTTCTCCTCGTGTATTACCCCTATTCCCTCCTGTCCAGCCCTCTCCTTGTGTCTTACCCCTACTACCTTCAGTCCAGCCTTTTCCTTGTGTCTTACCCCTACTCCCTCCTGTGCAGCCTTCTCCTTGTGTCTTACCCATACTCCCTCCTGTCCAGCCCTCTCCTCGTGTCTTACCCCTACTTCGTCCTGTCCAGCATTCTCCTCGTGGCTTAACCCTACTCCCTCCTTCTCCTTGTGTCTTACCCCTACTTCCTCCCGTCCAGCCTTCTCCTCGTGTCTTACCCCTACTCCCTCCTGTCCAGCCCTCTCATGTCTTACCCCTACTTCCTCCTGTCCAGCCTTCTCCTCGTGTCTTACCCCTACTCCCTCCTGTCCAGCCTTCTCCTCGTGTCTTACCCCTACTCCCTCCTGTCCAGCCTTCTCCTTGTGTCTTACCCATAGTCCCTCCTGTCCAGCCCTCTCCTCGTGTCTTACCCCTACTCCCTCCTGTCCAGCCCTCTCCTCGTGTCTTACCCCTACTCACTTATGTCCAGCCTTCTCCTTGTGTCTTACCCCTACTCCCTCCTGTCCAGCGTTCTCCTCGTGTCTTACCCCTACTCCCTCCTGTCCAGCCCTCTCCTCGTGTCTTACCCCTGCTTCCTCCTTTCCAGCCTTCTCCTGGTGTCTTAACCCTACTCCCTCCTGTCCAGCCTTCTCCTTGTGTCTTACCCCTACTTTCTCCTGTCCAGCCTTCTCCTCGTGTCTTACCCCTATTCCCTCCTGTCCAGCCTTCTCCTCGTGTCTTACCCCTACTCCCTCCTGTCCAACCTTGCCCTCCTGTCTTATCCCTACTCCCTCCTGTCCAGCCCTCTCCTTGTGTCTTACCCCCTATTCCCTCCTGTCCAGCCCTCTCCTCATGTCTTACCCCTACATCCTCCTGTCCAGACTACTCCTTGTGTCTTACCCCTACTTCCTCCTGTCCAGCCTTCTCCTCATGTCTTACCCCTACTCCCTCCTGTCCAGCCTTCTCCTCGTGTCTTACCCCTACTCCCTCCTGTCCAGCCCTCTCCTCGTGTCTTACCCCTGCTTCCTCCTTTCCAGCCTTCTCCTGGTGTCTTAACCCTACTCCCTCCTGTCCAGCCTTCTCCTTGTGTCTTACCCCTACTTTCTCCTGTCCAGCCTTCTCCTCGTGTCTTACCCCTATTCCCTCCTGTCCAGCCTTCTCCTCGTGTCTTACCCCTACTCCCTCCTGTCCAACCTTGCCCTCCTCTCTTACCCCTACTCCCTCCTGTCCAGCCCTCTCCTTGTGTCTTACCCCCTATTCCCTCCTGTCCAGCCCTCTCCTCGTGTCTTACCCCTACGTCCTCCTGTCCAGACTACTCCTTGTGTCTTACCCCTACTTCCTCCTGTCCAGCCTTCTCCTCATGTCTTACCCCTACTCCCTTCTGTCCAGCCTTCTCCTCGTGTCTTACCCCTACTCCCTCCTGTCCAGCCCTCTCCTTGTGTCTTACCCCTACTTCCTCCTGTCCAGCCTTCTCCTCGTGTCTTAACCCTACTCCCTCCTGTCCAGCCTTCTCCTTGTGTCTTACCCCTACTTTCTCCTGTCCAGCCTTCTCGTTGTGTCTTACCCCTATTCCCTCCTGTCCAGCCGTCTCCTCGTGTCATACCCCTACTCCCTCCTGTCCAACCTTGCCCACCTGTCTTACCCCTACTCCCTCCTGTCCAGCCCTCTCCTTGTGTCTTACCCCCTATTCCCTCCTGTCCAGCCCTCTCCCCTCCCCTCGTGTCTTACCCCTACGTCCTCCTGTCCAGCCTTCTCCTTGTGTCTTACCCCTACTTCCTCCTGTCCAGCCTTCTCCTCATGTCTTACCCCTTTTCCTTCCTGTTCAGCCTTCCCCTCCTGTCTTACCCCTATTCCCTCCTGTCCAGCTTTCTCCTTGTGTCTTACCCCTACTCCCTCCTGTCCAGCCCTCTCCTCTTGTCTTAGCCCTACTCCCTCCTGTCCAGCCTTCTCCTTGTGTCTTACCCCTATTCCCTCCTGTCCAGCCTTCTACTTGTGTCTTACCCCTATTCCCTCCTGTCCAGCTTTCTCCTCGTGTCTTACCCCTACTCCCTCCTGTCCAGCCTTCTCCTCCTGTCTTACCCCTATTCCCTCTTGTCTAGCCCTATCCTTGTGTCTTACCCCTACTCCCTCCTGTCCAGCCCTCTCCTCTTGTCTTACTCCTACTCCCTCCTGTCCAGTCTTCTCCTTGTGTCTTACCCCTACTTCCTCCTGTCCAGCCTTCTCCTCGTGTCTTACCCCTACTCCCTCTTGTCCAGCCTTCCCCTCCTGTCTTACCTCTACTCCCTCCTGTCCAGCTTTCTCCTCGTGTCTTACCTCTACTCCCTCCTGTCCAGCCTTCTCCTCCTGTCTTACCCATACTCCCTCCTGTCCAGTCTTCTCCTCCTATCTTACCCCTACTCCCTCCTGTCCAGCCTTCCCCTCCTGTCTTACCTCTACTCCCTCCTGTCCAGCTTTCTCCTCGTGTCTTACCCCTATTCCCTCCTGTCCAGCTTTCTCCTCGTGGCTTACCCCTACTCCCTCCTGTCCAGCCTTCTCCTCCTGTCTTACCCCTATTCCCTCTTGTCTAGCCCTATCCTTGTGTCTTACTCCTTCTCCCTCCTGTCCAGTCTACTCCTTGTGTCTTACCCCTACTTCCTCCTGTCCAGCCCTTTCTCTTATTTCCCTGATCCCCTGTCTAGGCCCGTCCTCTTGTCTCTTTGAGTATTATACTCTTCTAGATATAAGAATAATAATAGTGTATTTAGATGAGGAATTGTGTAGATTGCACATGATGGGAATAGGAGAAGTGAAGGACTTGGAGTGAGGAATTTGTGAGTAGGGAACGTGTAGAATGAGATGACAAAGCACAAAGTGATGACAAATAGAAAATAAAAAAAGTCTGGGAAAATAATAGCCATAGATAGGAATATGGGTATAAATAAAATGATGACTTTAGTCAAGAAAGGCAAAGGTGGAGATACAATCATAGCAGAAATAAAATGGGGACATTATGGGGAAGAAAAAGACGGCAGTGGAACAGAAAACAGTATCAGGTACAAATGATGGACAATGGCGAGTACTAAGGAGGTGTGATAGTGGCAACAACAGGAGCCAAGAAGTCTCATAGGAAGGAGAACAATTGGTCAATAGTGGAAATAGAGGACATTAGTAGAGTGGGTAAAACATGGAAAACGTATAGAGCCGGCAGAAAGAGAGAGAGGGGGGACTGTGATAGAGAGGAAAGACAGTTAGAGATGGAGAGAGATTGATAGAGAGCGACAGAGAGAGAAATGGACAGAGACAGAGAGATGGAGAGATAGAGAGACAGCAGGGGAAAGAGGGAAAGAGATTGAGATAGGGAGATTGAGAAATAGAGATGGAGAGAAATAGCCATAAGAGACAGAGAGATGGAAAGAGAAATGGAGAAATAGAGAGAGGGAGAGATTGAGATGGAGAGATAGAGAGATGGAGAGAGGGAGAGATTGAGATGGAGATGGAGAGAGATATACAGAGAGATTGAGATGGAGATGGAGATAGATATACAGAGAGATTGAGATAGAGATGGAGATAGATATACAGAGAGATTGAGATGGAGATGGAGATAGATATACAGAGAGATTGAGATGGAGATGGAGATAGATATACAGAGAGAGAGAGATGGAGATAGATATACAGAGAGATTGAGATGGAGATAGATATACAGAGAGATTGAGATGGAGATGGAGATAGATATACAGAGAGATTGAGATGGAGATGGAGATAGATATACAGAGAGATGGAGATGGAGAGATAGAGAGATGGAGAGAGGGAGAGATTGAGATGGAGATGGAGAGAGATATACAGAGAGATTGAGATGGAGATGGAGATAGATATACAGAGAGATTGAGATGGAGATGGAGATAGATATACAGAGAGATTGAGATGGAGATGGAGATAGATATACAGAGAGAGAGAGATGGAGATAGATATACAGAGAGATTGAGATGGAGATAGATATACAGAGAGATTGAGATGGAGATGGAGATAGATATACAGAGAGAGAGAGATGGAGAGAAGGAGAAACATGGGGAAAAGACACAAAAGAGAGAGATGGAAACAGAGATTGTGATATCAGATTAAAATAATTGTAATAAAATGTGTGGTGGGCCTGAATCCTGAGATTTGGACTTTCAGTTCCACGTAGATAATAAACAAGTTTAAAAATAGCTAAAAAATATTTAAAAATGTTAAAATATTTCAAAACCTCTATATATTAAAAAAAAATATTTATTCAAATAATGCATATTTTAAGATTAGAATTTATGGCCATCCTGAAAACAGGTTGTTGTACTTGTAGCACTGTGATACTCGGTATATAGACTTCCCCATGGAGAGGCATCGTACAGCCGTTGCAGGTTACCACTGGCGATAGCGGTGTCACTGGCAATAAACCTTTGAAGAAAAAAACCCCAATCGCTGGCGAAATCTCCTCTGATAAATCAGTCCCATCTGCTGGTTATTGTATAGTAAGAGATCTGCGGAAAATCGTGATTAATAAACACAAACACTTTCTGATTTGACATTGTCACCTGACCTCCATTTGGTCCTGCGGTTCTGGAACCACGTCTTGACTTGCGAGTCGCTCATGCGCAGAGATTTGGCCAGAGATGCCCTTTCCGCAGAGGCCAGGTATTTCTGCTGGTGGAATCTCTTTTCCAGCTCACAGATCTGGAGACGGCTAAATGAGGTGCGAGGCTTCTTCCTCTTTGGGGGTGTGCGGTTCTGATACGGATGTCCAATCCGGCGAGACACAGAGAAGGGTGGCAGGGCAGCTAGAATACAACAACATTAGGTTTATACGGCTAATTGTTCCATAACGTGTGTGAAAATAAAATACTATCCACCTGTATTCTATCTTTCTAATGCGTCCCTATAACATCCCTTATTGCTACATGTAAGTTGTCAGGATAGTTAGTATGTAAGGTAAAAGCTCCACCTGAATGGAGGCGTTGATATTGTGGGTCCGACACCGATGTAACCACAAGAGTTGAGAGCACTGGAACGATGGTTGTAGCAGATACCGGAATGAGTGGATATGTGATAAAACAGTAAAATGGCTCAGAAGATTCTATGTATTTATCAGAGATGTGTGAAATCAGTGTCGGTTCTAACCAAACCCGGTGTTTAGGCTTTGCTACCAGTTGTGTTGAACAACTGCGAAAGGTTTTGGATCTGGACTTAATTGAAAATTGTGAAAAGAAGTAAAATAATGTAATTTTTAGCTGTTTTTGCTCCTATATTACTATTTATAGCATTAACATTCATTTCCAGTCTATTTTCTAATGATCCCTTCAGAACGTTCCCAATTTTAACCAATTTTGGCCACAGTCTGCAGCGACCTGGCTGACAAAAATTTGTGACATAGCAGTGGCACAAATATATGGCAGAAATACATGGCAGCTTAATGACAGATACAAGCCCTAGACTATAGGATACAATAGATGATCTGACAGCCTTGCAAAATGCACTTTAGAGATCATAAGATCCACTTATGCTACACAAACAGACAGCATTCTTTAGATGGACAGTGGTAGATTTAATACAGTTAATTAATACAGCTAATACAGACCTTGATAAAACTAAATAGACGAAGGTGGCCTGCACCTTCATCTATTTCTGTACTTATCGTTGGGAACATTATTCACCGGGAGCCAAGAGCTGAGCCTTCAAACACTAAACCTTCTAGCAATAACAGAATCGTGGCTCACGTAATCAGATACTGACTCACCTGCAGCCCTTTCACATGGTGGTCTCCATTTCACCCACAGACAAGGAGGTAGGGTTGGACTAATTCTCTCCCCACAGTGCACTTTCACAGATCTACCAAATGTCCCAAAACTCACGTTCACATCTTTTAAAGTAAATACTGTAAGGATTTTTAACCCATTCTCTACGTATGTTGCTGTGATCTATTGCCTCCGTGGACCACACCAACAATTTCTTGAACACTTCTCGGCATGGCACCCTCCATTCTTATCCTCTGACATCCCCAACATCATCATGGGTGATTTCAACATCCCTATTGCTAATCCACGTTCCAATGTTGCTTCCAAACTACTCTCCCTAACCTCCTCACTTAACCTCTCTCAGTGGATTGAATCCGCTACTCATCAGGATGACCACGGTCTTGATCTTGTTTTCTCTAGACTATGCTCAGTTTCTAATTTCCTTAGCTCACCTTTCCCCCTCTCGGATCATCACCTTATTAGCTACTCACTCACCCCCAGTTCTTTACTCTCCCTAGTGTCAAACTCTTCCAAGTCTCCTCACAACCGTAGGAATATCAAATCTATTGATCTTCAAAAGTTTTCCACCTCTCTTCAACACTTTCTGTCCCCAATTTCTACATTCTCTCCTGCTAGGGCAGTACCCCATTTTCACCAAATCCTAGCAACTGCCCTTGATCAAGTGGCTCCAGCGGCACTACATACTCCACGTAGACTTCGTCGCAAACCGTGGCACACAACAGTAACACAAACTCTACAAAAACTTTCTCGTAAAGCAGAATGTCACTGGCGCAAATCTTGTGCCTCTAATGATTTCATCACATATACTGATATCTACCACTCCTATAAAAATGCTCTGGACACTGCTAGAAAAACCTACTTCCAATCTCTCATCTATGCTCAGGCTTCTAACCCCAAACGCCTCTTTAACACATTTAACTCTCTTCTGAATCCTTCTGCCCCAAATCCTCCAACTAACATCAGTGCCCAGGATGTTGCTTCCTATTTCAAGGACAAGATTGATAAGATCAGGCTTAAAATGGTATCATCTCCTTTGACAAGCAATCGGCTCAATTCCTTTGTAGCATCCTCTGACACTCTCTCTTCATTTGATCACACAAATGAAGAGGAAGTTTCTACTCTCTTCTCATCTTCCTACTCTACCTCCTGTCCTCTTGATTGCATTCCCTCACAAATTAGTAGGTCACTGTAATCTGTGCTCATTCGTCCTCTAACTAAAATCTGTAATCTCTCTCTCTACTGGTTTCGATCACTATACAAGCATGCAGTGATTACGCCTATTACGCCTGGAAAAAAAAAATTCTGACCCAAACTCTCTCGTAAATTACCGCCCCATCTCTCAGCTCCCTCCAAGCTTCTCGAGAGAATTGCCTACACTCGCCTCACACATTTTCTTACAGCAAACAACCTACTGGATTCCCTTCAGTCAGACTTTCACTCTCAACACTCCACAGAGACTGCGCTGATCAATGATTTGATCACAGCAAAACAAAAACTTACTCTCTTCAAATTCTCCTGGATCTCTCTACTGCATTTGACACTGTTGACCACTCTCTCCTCATACAAACACTACAATCCCTAGGTCTTGAAGGCACTGTCCTATCCTGGTTCTCATCCTACCTATCTAATCGCTCTTTCAGTGTTAATTTCTTTGGATCCACCTCTGCTCCACTTCGTTTATCAGTTGGAGACCACAAAGCTCAGTCCTAGGTGCTCTGCTATTCTCTATCTACACCACTTCTCTTGGAAAACTAATAAGATCCTTTGGATTTCAGTATCATCTATTAAAGTAATTCTATCGTTTTAAAATAAGCATTGCTCAATCAATTGTATGTGTGTCCAAAGCACATGGTGGTTTATTTTAGCAGATGTAAATAGTCAACAATTCAATACGTTAACATATTATAATACAGTACAGTACAGCACAGCCAATACCAAAAGTTACATACATACACACCGCTGCAATCGCTGCGCTTCCATGGGTCCCAATGGAACAGTGTATCTGTTAGATAACTGTGGTCAGAGTTGACTGACCCTGATGGGGGATGCAGCTAATATATACAGTCAGTGTTTCATTGTGAACAATAGAGATGACGTAACTTGCTTCCATAGGTCCAGGCACAGGGTGGCTTCAGGGTAAACAGTTCATAGGCTGATTCAATCTAAGGAATCCAAAGGAGGGGGTCATCTCTCCAGGGGGTCTGCTCCTTTCATAGCCAGCATCATACAAAGGTTTATTCCCTAATATCAATAACTAAAGTATGCAATGTGCGATCTCTTCGCCGACTGCACCGGACAGCTGCTGATGATTAGGGCTTCAATATGATATCAGGCATGACACCTTTCCTATAACTTAAACCTTTAATAACACTAAAATGTACATATAATCATATTATATAAACTAATAATAAACCAAATGCTATCTGCTCATAAATTACAGTGTAACGGAACCAATATGGATTGTATAAATAACTAAATGTTGTAATGCGAGTGTGTGCGTGCGTATTTTACTGTGCGATCGCATCACGCCACGTGCTACGTGGCGTTCGCTTTGCAATACACACGGCAAACCAATATTAAACCAATATACTTTCGTTCAACCAATTATACGACTTCAACACATCTCTATGCGGATGATACACAAATTTATCTATCCTCTCCTGATCTCTCACCATCTGTGTTGTCTCGCGTTACTGACTGTCTTTCTGCCATTTCATCTTGGATGTCTTCTCGCCAACTCAAACTCAATCTTTCAAAAACTGAATTAATAATATTCCCACCCAAAAACAGAAGCTTCCTGCCTGACATTTCTATTTCTGTTGATAACATGACCATAAATCCCACCCCGCAAGCTCGTTGCCTAGGTGTAATCCTTGACTCACACCTATCATTTATTCCCCAAATCGACTCTATATCTAAATCATGTTACATACATCTAAAGAACATTTCCAGAGTACGCACATATCTGACAAAAGACACTGCAAAAACATTAATTCATAAATGTATCATCTCCCACATCGACTATTAGAATTCCCTCCTTACTGGTCTTCCTAAAATCAGATTTGAACCCCTACAACCTATTTTGCACACAGCGGCTAGACTGATTTTCCTTGCAAACCGTTATTCCTCTGCTGAGCCACTCTGTCAGTCTCTACATTGGCTGCCTGTATTTCAACAAATCCAATATAAAATTATTCTACTAACATACAAGGCCATCAATAAAGTTGTACCGACATACATTTCCTCACTTGTCTCAAAATATCTCCCAACTCAACACTCAGCATATTAATCTCCCTAGTTTACCCTATTACCACCCTCTACACAGATAACATAAGACAACAACCCTCTGACCAACATTTGTACACACACAGACCACTCAGTACTTTTACCTTTGCGTTCTAGCTGGTCCAGTGTGCAATATGATGTAGCACATGCCCTTGTGTTTCTAACTCCCATTGTCCCATAGATTGTAAGCTTGCGAGCAGGGTTCTCTTACCTCTCTGTCTGTATGTATTACCCAGTATTGTCTTATCAATGTTTGTCCCCAATTGTAAAGCGCTACGGAATTTGCTGGCTCTATATAAATAAATGTTGATGATGATGATGATAATGGTGCTGATGATGATTGTCGAAGTCAGCAAATTGGATAAAGTCATTTCAATTAAAGTCTAGCAAACTTGGTTGTCTTTGTCTGAAAAGATGCGTACGGTACACTATGACGTACAAGGGCACGCTACGGCGTGAAAGGGCGTACGCAGTCAATACACGCGGCAGCAACAGTAATCGGTCTTTTACCATACATTCGCACAAACACGCATACTTATAAAATAGTACACATTAATGGTAATTGCAACACATAGTCAGTTATGTCGAAATATAGTAGTATTTATATGTTATATCAGAGTTACATGCATATTAGTGAAATACACGGAATGGGTTAAAGGAATAACATCATGAGTGGTATCATAATGAACCTTATTACATATCCTACTGTTTGGTTCACTCTGCGAGGGAATCGCAGAGTGCATACGCAAGTTATGAATGATAGGGAATTATGAACTACTTAAGACTAAGGAATCCGGGCGGGAAGAGCAGAGCATACCCCCTGCAGAGATGACCCCCTCCTTTGGATTCCTTAGGATGAACCAGCCAATGATTGACGACCCCTTGGACATTCCTGAGACCCGGACCAATAGATGCAAGCTATACCATCTTCATTGTATTACTGTATTTGATTGTGTATATAAGCAGCAGCTTGTGATCCAGAGTGCAGACTTCTTGTCCCCAGACTTCAGGATTGAATGACTGCACTGGATCCAGAGCGCCTGCGATAAGTAACGGCTGTATTTACTATTACTTCGCTTGAGCATATTTTTCCACTTATTTCGAATAAATCTTTGTGCTTTGGAAACACAAATCGAGGTTCGACAATCGTTATTGGTTAGCGACGATACGCACATAACAATTGGGGGCTCGTGAGCTTTGGAGGTTTCGTTGCCGATGATACGCAAGACCAACGAATTTCGGTTCCTCAACAAAGGGTGGAGACGCGTCATAAACGGGTAAGAACGCATGGTGTTCAAAACCTGAATTTTACTCTGTGTTGCGAAACCTAATGTTCGTTTTGCATTATCTAGGGCACGCTAACTAGAACCTAGGGACAAAAGAGAAAACTGTTTCTTCTTTCTGTCATTGTGCGTTTTAACTGTATTGCATTGTTTAGCGTATGTGTACTTCCTGCTGTGCGTACGCGAACTTCCGGTAAACTTGCCACGTGGTTAAACAATCGTTTTGATAGTTATTATACATGCATAGTATAATTACTTGTGAAAGCCTCTGAGACATTATTACTATTGTTGGGAACTTTTGATTTTCTGCGCAGAAAAGGTGTATAGTGTGTGATGTTGTAACGTAGATACACTGTTTTATTGTTGAGGTGCTCAGTTGCTGTCTGACGAGGCGGATTGCCCAACTGAAGGACGGTATACAGGGCAGGTATACCGAATGCGAAAACTGGGTTTTCGCAAAGCGCTACCAATAGATCGCAAGGTTTGCTAATAATTAGTATTGGTAGGCAGTGCGATCCGGTCGCACCGTTAGTGCGAATTGGTGAAGCAGCTAGGAGGAATTATACTGGAAAGGCAGGTTGATTGTATCGACTTTGCGCTCCCAGCGATAATAAACTCAGCAGATTTTTGTGGTTGAGCCAGGGTATCGAGGAGCTGATAGCCCTTGGGGCCCACAGTGGTATTTCTGTATTAGGGACCCTCGCCAGGGGCGAGAAAAGCGAGTGAGCGCGGCTAAAGGAAATACGTTCACCGAGCATTATAGATCTCTAGCGGTGAGTATAGCAACAGAGTTGAAATTATTAGGTGGAAAGAACAGAGCATTGCGGTGTGTCTGTATTTCACATTTGGCCGGAAGGAACAGAGCATTGCGGTGTGTCTGTGTTCCGGGTAGAAGGTATATTGTTCAACATGGGTGCTAAGCATACGCTAGAGATGGTCAGTGTACTGCCTAAGGAAGGCCCTATTGGTTCAGCGAGGTTTCTCATGTGTAAGAAATATGGTGCATATGCAACTGTGTATTGTGACACGTGGGTCGGGATGACCAAAGCTTGTGATAGGCCTTTCCCAACAATAGGGAGTTTTAATGCAGAGGTACTAAATACTGTAAAAGGTAAAATATGGTTGATCAAGTCAACGAAAAAGAGAAATAGACATAATGATTGTTTAAAATTGTGGCAAATGGAAGGTAACACGTGGCAGAGCAGCGAATGCAAACCGGAAATAGGCGTGGCGAAAAGCGCGCGCGAGGCGGATGTAACCATTGAGAAGCGTGGCGAACTCAGCGCAAGCGCGCCCCCGCCACCTTATGTGGCGGGAGGGGTAAGTACAGCCGTTGTTAAAACTGAAAATAGAAAAATTACTAAGTTGTACCCTGTTTTAAATCAGTTTCAATCAAGTGTATCTGAAAATGAAGATGAACCCACTGTGATTTCGGCCATTGCCCATGCTGTTAATGTACTAGAGGCTCAGCGCAAGTATGAGAAAATGGCTGAGATAGGTGAGAGTAGCGTGATCACTAGGAGTGAAAGTGTTCTAAATCTAGGGCCTGTAAATCCTGTAGCGTCCCCTGAAGTTAGTGTACCAGAGGGTGTGTTCCCGGTCCGCACAATATCGGTTCCCAATGGGAAACCAGATAAGGATGGTGTAGTTCCTTTAAGAAATGTTACAATGCATTGTCCCTGGACTAGATCAGAATTACGTTCCATTATGACTGAATTCCCGGACCCTAGAAAGGAGTTAGCTAAATGTCAGAAATTTGTTAAAGACTTAGGGAATGCTCACGAACCAACCAGTAAGGATTGGCGGGTAGTGTTGAGGGCGTGTCTTCCTCCCAATACTAACATACAAAAATTTATTGGAGATTGTTTGTTGGAGGAAGATGACACCTTGACTGATGAGATTAACCAACGGAATATAGAACAAATTGTCAAACACTTAGCCATCTGTTTTCCAGTAGTGGTAAATTGGAGTAAGATTTTCACCATTAAACAAAAGGATAGTGAAACTGCCTCAGATTACTTTGCTAGAGCTATAACAGCGATCGCACGATTTACTGGAATATCCAACATAAGTGAGGACCCACATCACAGAGAGGTAGCTGTAGGGGTACTGATGGATGGCCTTAGGGAAAAAAAGACGAGAGTACAAACCACATTACCTAATTGGAGAGGCGTCACGGTAGACTTCCTTAGGGAGTCTGCTGTGGAGCATGACAAGAACCTTTTTAGAAAAAGGGAAGAGAAAAGTGATAAGTTAATGACGGTAAGTATACAGGCTCTAGAAGGGGTGCACACACGACCACCAGCATACAACCCATATAACAGGAAACCTAAAGTGATCAGGTGTTTCAACTGTAACGAGGAAGGACATTACAGGAGAGATTGTAATAAAGAAAGACTCAATACACATAGGGGTGGGTCACATAGATATCCTCCAAGAAAGGATTCACATAGACTAGAAGACTCACATCTACCCGCGCATATTACGGCAGCAAATGCTGCGCGGGAAATCAATAGTCAGCGCTAGGGGTCAGGTCATACCTGTAGTCTACAGCCAGTGAGGTTAACTGAGAGTCAGAGTGAAGAACCAACAATGATAGTTGACATAGCTGGCAGGAAACAAACTTTTCTTGTAGATACAGGGGCGGCCCGATCTGTGATAACCTCTCCTTTCAATCTACAGGTGACCAGCAAAACTATTCCAGCTATGGGGGTGACGGGAAAAGTGTTACATTATCCTCTAACTAAACCCGCCGAAGTTACTATCGGGCCTCTGCATACTAAGCATTCGTTTCTCTTGGCTGCAGCGGCTCCTACTAACTTGCTAGGGAGAGATTTGTTATGTAAAATGGGATGTGTCATATACTGTACTTCAGATGGTGTGTTCCTAGATATACCCGAGAAGGTTGCACATGAGGTACAGGACATATTGGACACCCCTCAAAGGTTAATGTTACACTCTCCTGTTATAGAACAAAGTCCATCTCAAGTAAAGGGGATGTTGCTGGAAATACCAGGTTCCCTATGGACCAGAGATGGACAGGACACTGGACTGATGGCAAACGTAGCCCCTGTCATGGTCAATCTAAAAAGTGGTAGGATAGCTCCAAAAATCCCACAGTATCCATTAAAACCGGAGGTGGAACTAGGGGTATATCTTGTTATTGAGAGGCTGTTACAACAAGGGATTTTAATTCGTACAGCCAGTACAGCAAATAGTCCCATTTTCCCTGTGAAGAAGAGTGGGGGGAGGGGCTATAGATTAGTCCAGGACTTAAGGGGAATTAACAAAGTTGTTGAGAGCCAATTCCCCGTAGTGCCGAATCCAGCTGTCATCCTCATGCAGATTCCACCGTCTGCCAGTCATTTTACTGTCATTGATCTATGTTCTGCTTTCTTCTCAGTCCCTCTTCACCCTGACTGCCAATACTTTTTTTCATTCTTCTACAGGGGAGTGCAATACACATGGACCAGACTACCCCAGGGGTTCATTGACAGCCCCAGTATTTTCTCCCAAGCCTTACATGACTGTTTGCAATCCTTTCAACCCCACAATGGGTCTGTTCTAATTCAATATGTGGACGATTTGTTGTTGTGCTCTGATTCTTTTATGTCATGTTTACATGATACTAAATTGTTGTTGCTTCATCTTTCACAAACAGGGCACAAGGTGGCAAAGGATAAATTACAGCCATGTCAGACTAAGGTCAAATACTTAGGACACTGCCTCACTAAGGGGCTAAGACACCTGACAACCGACAGAATTGAGGCCATACAACACATGACCCTGCCACAGAGCCAGAAGCAGATTCGTACTTTCTTGGGGATGTGTGGATACTGTAGGTCATGGATCCCAGGTTTTTCTATTCTGGCATTACCATTGCAGGAGCTAGTCTCTTCCTCAAAACCAGAACGTGTCGTACACACAGAAGAGTCAGAGCAAGCGTTCTTTAACCTTAAAGATAGTCTGACAAGAGCACCTGCATTGGGAATACCTGATTATGAAAAGCCTTTTGAGCTATTTTGTACAGAAGCTGATGGCTGTGCAGCAGGTGTCCTTGCACAGAAACATGGTGACGCTAGCAGACCGGTAGCATACTACAGTGCACAATTAGACAATGTGGCAAGGTCACTCCCAACATGTCTCAGAAGTGTAGCAGCAACGGCCCTTCTAGTAAGTAAGAGCGAGGATGTAGTATTAGGACATAATTTAACCATCTATACACCCCATGCTGTATCAGCTCTGTTAAATTCAGCCCAAACCAGACATGTTTCTTCAGCTAGATTCACAAAGTGGGAACTAGCCCTGATGGCACCCTCAAACATCACCATCAAACGATGTAGCACCCTAAATCCAGCTACATACCTTCCGTATGTGTCTCAAGAGACACAAAGGGTGGGAGGTGAGGAGACCCTGGTTGATGATGAGTTAGGCAAGAATACTGACACGCATGACTGTATGGAACACCTGAATCAGACCTTTACTGCAAGGCCCGACATACGTGACACCCCCTTAGAAAATGTAGATTTTACGTTTTATACAGACGGAAGTTGCCATAGACAGACAGAGACAGGAGAGCTATGTACTGGTTACGCTGTTGTAGACGATCAGGATGTGGTAGAAGCTGAACCACTTGGTCCACCTCACTCAGCCCAGGTGGCGGAATTAGTAGCACTAAAGAGAGCGTGTGAACTGGCAGAGGGTAAATCAGCCAATATATATACTGACTCTAGGTACGCCTTCGGGGTAGTGCACGATTTTGGGGCCCTTTGGCGTCTTAGAAACTTTACGACAGCAGCAGGTACACCAGTGGCACACTCACAACACATAAAAGGACTTCTGACAGCGATACAGTTACCCAGAACAGTAGCCGTCATAAAGTGCAAAGCCCATACCTATGAAGAAGACCCAGCGTCATTGGGCAACAACAGGGCAGACGAAGCTGCTAAATGGGCAGCAGGGCAACCTATGACTGTATCGACCGAGACTATGATGGTTTTTCAGACATTAGACATGCAGAAATTAATTGAAATGCAAGATTTGTGTTCCCTGCGGGAAAAGGCGGTCTGGAAGGCGAAGGGATGTGGTCAAGAGTCCTCAGGACTCTGGAGGGATGGACAAGGTAAGCCTGTAGCTCCCCGAACATACTATCCAAGCCTGGCTGAAGCAGCACACGGCCTGACTCACCTGGGTAAAGAAGGTATGCGCAAACTGGTGAGAGCATACTGGTGTGCTCCCGGATTTTCCTCTCAGGCTGGTAAGAAAGCAATGTCATGTCTTATTTGTTTGAGGAAAAATGTTGGGAAAACTATTCCAACTGAGCCATCCCACATCCCTCCTACAGACGGACCTTTTCAGGTAATACAAATTGACTATATCCAATTACCACCATGCAGGAATCTAAAGTATGTGTTAGTGTGTATTGATGTGTTTTCCGGTTGGGTAGAAGCATATCCGGCAGCCACTAATACTGCTGTGTTCACTGCAAAGAAAATCGTACAAGACTTTGTGTGTAGGTTCGGTATCCCTAGAATCATTGAAAGTGATAGGGGTACCCATTTTACTGGTGATGTCTTCCAAAATATGTGTAAACTCATGGGAATCAGTAGCAGACTTCACACCCCTTACCGACCACAAGCCAGTGGTAAGGTGGAGAGAGTAAACGGTACTATCAAGAACAAACTAGGTAAGATAATGGCTGAAACTGGGTTGGCATGGCCTGAGGCTTTGCCGTTGGTCCTCCACAGCATTCGAACCACTCCTAGACCTCCTCTTAATCTGTCCCCCTTTGAGATACTGTTCGGACGACAACCTCATTTGATCGTGAGTCCACAAGACGACTTAAAGTGTAATAATGAAGTGACTGTACAATATCTTATAAGAATGAGTAGACAGCTGAAACAACAACAACAAAAACTAAAAATGCTGTCACCTGGTATGCCAGAAACGAACTGTCATGATGTTGAACCTGGAGACTATGTTATGATCCGCAATTTCTTACGTTCAGGTTGTTTAACAGACCGTTGGGAAGGCCCGTACCAAGTGCTGCTGACCAGTACTACATCACTGAAGGTTGCAGAGAGAGACACTTGGGTCCATTCCACCCACTGCAGGAGAGTCCATAATCCGGAGAAAGTGCAAGACAAGACTCAGACCGACGACATAGAACTGTCACTTGTGAACCTGTTCCGGGAGACCTAAAGCCTGCAGTTGAGACACCTGAACCAGAGACGTTGCCTCAGAACTATCTTTCCAGCGATTGAGTGGCGGTTTTTGTTTTTCTTTTGTTCCAGGATTTTCCTTGTTTTTACTTTTTCTAGGACATTCTATTTTTGTGAAGGAGAATGGAGGACGGAGGAGAGTTCTGGGAGTGATACGGATGAAATGGAGGCCGAAGAAAAGTTAATAGGATATCCTGAGCAGCCCATTATCAAACTTGGTCCAGGGGTTATGAAAAGGTCTGCTAGCTCAGGAACTCGGAGGCAGTGTGAGGGGCTATTGTCTGATGAGTATTGTATCTGCAAGTTCTGCAACTCCCTAGTTGAAGAGAGATGCATCCAACGATGCCAGTCCCCCAGTACTCTGAATATAGGCGGGCATCCTTTGGAGGATTATCACTCCCTGGTGGGTAAGGTACTAAACCAAACCGAGTGTTGGGTGTGCTCTCATGGGCCTCAAGGGCAGCATAACATAGGACTAGTGCCATTCCCTTTAAACATATCCGAAGTACTCGAATTAAGGGGTGGGAGGCCCATAGAAGGGAGGTACAATAACACTAGGTTCCCTAGTCTGACGCTTCGACAATACTCCATAGGCAGATCTTTGCTGTGCCTAAACATATCTCATGCAAAGCGCCTGGAGAATTGGGAGGCTGACCTATCAGATCAGACAATGGCTCGCCACACTCATTTTAGAGAGAGACTCACAAGGTCACTACTAGGCAGGAATGCTGATGGAAGTCACAAGTTAGGGCGTATAACCAAACATAAGAAGGTATCTATTGGAAAAGTCTCTACAGATAAATGTGAAAATGTCATTAATGCCGACACATGTCTAGAGCAGATGGAGACACTAGGCATGGGTAGTTTTATCAAAACTCTGTGTGACATAATTCATGGGCATACCGTCCCTTATGTTCTCCCTGAGGATGTGTATTTTGTTTGTGGAAGAAAAGCTTATTCCTGGGTGACTCCGAGTTCCAAGGGCTTGTGTTTCTTAGCTAAACTGGTTCCTGAAATCATGACTATTACTCATGAAGAAATGGTTCATATTCACAAGACTACATCACCACCATACATACACACACAGTATGAACACCGTGGCAAGAGAAATATGATTCCTGGTGAGGACCCCATAGCTACAAAATTGATTAGTGAAACTGCTGGTTTCCTAATTATATGGTTGCTCTAGATCTCACCAGGACCGCTCAGGGAACATTAAACTTCAAATATATCCAAGACCTAGCTAAATTAATAGATAATATCACCGAGATGTATGATGACACTTTCAGGTATACTGGAAGGGAGCTACAAGCGTACAAGAAGGAGTTGGTGCAACATAGACTGGTACTAAATTATCTCACCTCTATTACTGGTGGGTACTGTGTGACACTGGCCACCCAGTTCGGTGTCAAATGTTGCACGTACATTACTAATAATACGGAAGACCCTAAAGAGGTTATAGACCGGAAGATGGATGAAATTTTGCAGCTGAAATGGGAATTTCGAAAGAGCCATAATTCTTCGTTATATGAGGTCGGGGAAAAGGTGGCGGGTTGGTTCTCATGGTTGAACCCAGCAAAATGGTTCTCCGGTCTGGGGGAGTGGGTACAGGAAATGATTGCGAGTGTAGGTAAGCTCCTTCTCCTTATACTGGGTGTCATCTTAGCAATTGGTTTAGTTGTCAAATGTGTTCCTACTGTGTTGAAGTGTGGAAAACGGTCTCATAAGAGTAACACTGAGAAAGAGACTGAAAGGGTGGTACCAGATACCGAGATCATGGTCTGTGAAGAAGTATTGTATAATCCCGAACTTGAAACGGTGATTGGGTGATAGTTTATTACACTATCAAAGGGTGGAACTGTAGAAGTCAGCAAATTGGATAAAGTCATTTCAATTAAAGTCTAGCAAACCTAATTGTCTTTGTCTGAAAAGATGCGTACGGTACGCTATGACGTACAAGGGCATGCTACGGCGTGAAAGGGCGTACGCATCCACTACACGTGGCAGCAACAGTAATCGGTCTTTTACCATACATTCGCACAAACACGCATACTTATAAAATAGTACACATTAATGGTAATTGCAACACATAGTCAGTTATGTCGAAATATAGTAGTATTTATATGTTATATCAGAGTTACATGCATATTAGTGAAATACACGGAATGGGTTAAAGGAATAACATCATGAGTGGTATCATAATGAACCTTATTACATATCCTACTGTTTGGTTCACTCTGCGAGGGAATCGCAGAGTGCATACGCAAGTTATGAATGATAGGGAATTATGAACTACTTAAGACTTAGGAATCCGGGCGGGAAGAGCAGAGCATACCCCCTGCAGAGATGACCCCCTCCTTTGGATTCCTTAGGATGAACCAGCCAATGATTGACGACCCCTTGGACATTCCTGAGACCCGGACCAATAGATGCAAGCTATACCATCTTTATTGTATTACTGTATTTGATTGTGTATATAAGCAGCAGCTTGTGATCCAGAGTGCAGACTTCTTGTCCCCAGACTTCAGGATTGAATGACTGCACTGGATCCAGAGCGCCTGTGATAAGTAACGGCTGTATTTACTATTACTTCGCTTGAGCATATTTTTCCACTTATTGCGAATAAATCTTTGTGCTTTGGAAACACAAATCGAGGTTCGACAATCGTTATTGGTTAGCGACGATACGCACATAACATGATGATGATGATAATGGTGCTGATGATGATGATGATAATGGTGCTGATGATGATGATGATAATGGTGCTGATGATGATGATGATAATGGTGATGATGAAGTACCTGGCGTTGCCTGGGTTTAAATCTTCAAGTTATTAACAATGAGTTGGATGTAACTGTCAACATTTTCAAATTAATTAGCAGCTTAGCAGCTCTTCCAACACACCCATTAGGTGGCTGCCCAGTGTTGTTTTTGTTTACATATTAAATGTTATCCAAATCCATCCAGTGGAAGGCCCAGAACAGGCTCCTGGGTCAAAGTTCTGGTCAGCGTACACCAAAGGGAGGTCTGACTAGGATCCTAACACCCCCTAAAACCTGTCCAGGATCCAACAGGGCCAGCTCGCTTGGTTTCATCCCAATCATTGCAGGGTTATCAAAGATATTCACCAACAAACTTCTTTTATAAATACAGATTTAGATAATGATTGACGAAGGTGGAGTGTACCCATAAAAAAAACTTCAAAAACTAGGCATAAATTAAATTTAGAAAGTAACAGAGCATCTATGATAGACACTTGTGTTACAGAGGCAGCAGTGTTCATTGGATAGATAGTCGTACAATTAATACATTAGACATTGATAAAACTAAATAGACAAAGGAGGCCTGCACCTTCATCTATTTATGCACTATGTACTTATCATTGGATACAGTATTCACCAGAAGCCAAGAGTAGAAGTTTCATCTAGTTTTGCTATAAGTGCTTTTTATGGTTTGAGAAATGCTGCCCTTGTGAATTACACATGGGGACTTGTCACTCATATATATTTGCAAGTATATAAATATATTATGTATAATATATGTCATCAGGAATGTATTTAATTTTTTTTAGATATTTGTATAGCTTTAAAAAGATGAAACCGCTAGGCTTGGTAGTATGATAGTTCACATTGGGCAGTAGTTGGCCTTCTCACACAAGTAAGTATGTATAACTCACATTGATACAGATTTGGTTGCCAAACATCTGTCTTCACAAGGCAAAGCAATTAAATATGAAAGTCTACATTCTGAGAATTTAAGAGACAGAATTTGGCATATTGTCAGTTGACAGTTGGCAGCCCGAGTAACATGCTGAAAACAGTTAGGAATTGCAATGAGTTACAAAAAGCCCCCAAAAGAAGTGAATTTAACGAAGGCTTCTAAAGATTCTTTGGAAAAAGTGGAGGAGCCAAAATCATGCAAGATGGCATTATCCTTGAGGTCATCCAGCTACCTACCCACCTATATGTTGAAAACAACATGCACAAAGGTTAACAAACCAAGCAGTCTAGCGACAGTCACTGCCTCTTTTGTGGCTTAAGTACTTAATTTGGTTGGACCCCCACAAAAGCCAACATTTTGGTTGTTGGTTGCTCAACTGTATATTAGATAGGGATGCTAACAAAATAATCCTGGGCATTTGGATAATAGTGGTCATCTTATTCAATGGTAACCAATCATCACCCTCATTGAAGATGTCTACATCAATTACAATTACTTTGAATACAGAAGATGCACCAAGTAGGCACCCATTAAGTAGCATGTGTGACACATTTGGGAGGGTCAGCAGCTAACACATTACAGAGGGTCAGCACTGCAGCAAACACATTGGACAGGGTCAGCAGCTAATACATTACAGAGGGTCAGCACTGCAGTAAATACATTGTAGAGTGTCAGCAGAAATACATTGGAGAAGGAATGCACTGCAGAAAATACATTGGAGCTGGTCAGCAGTGCAGCAATACATTGAAGAGAGTCAACGGCAAATACATTGGAGAAAGTCAGCTCTGCAGCAAACACATTGAAGAGGGTCAGCACTGCAGAAAATACTTTGGAGAGGGAAACCACTGCAGCAATATATTGAAGATGGTCAGCAGCAATACATTGGAGACAGTCAGCACTGCAGAAATTACATTGGAGAGGGTCAGCACTGCAGCAAATACTTTGGAGAGGGACAGCAGCAATACATAGGAGAGGGTCAGCCTCAATACATTAGAGAAGGTCAGCAGCAATACATTGGAAACGGTCAGCAATACATTGGAGAGGGTCAGCAGCAATAATTTGGAGTGGGAAAGCACTAAAGCAAATACAATGGAGATGGCCAGTACTGCAACAATACATTGGAGAGGATCACCACTGCTGCACATACATTGGAGAGGGTCACCACTGTTGCACATACATTGGAGAGGGTCAGCACTGCAGCAAATACATTGGAGAAAGTCAGCAGCAATATATTGTAAAAGGTCAGCACTGCAGCAAATATATTTCTAAAGGTTCAGTAGCAAATACATTGGAGAGGGTCAGCACTGCAGCAATACACTGGAAAGGGTCAGCACTGCAACAATTTATTGGAGAGGGTCAGCAGCAATACATTGGAGAGTGTCAGCACTGCAGAAATACTGACTTGAGGGTCAACAGCATTTACACTGGAGTGGGTTAGCACTGCAGCAAATGCATTGGAGAGGGTCAGCACTGCAGCAATACATTGGAGAGAGTCAGCAGCAATATATTGGAGAGGGTCAGCACTGCAGCAAATAAATTAGAGAGGGTCAGCAGCAAATACTTTGAAGAGGGTCAGCAGCAATACATTGGAGAGGGTCAGCCTCAATACATTAGAGAGGGTCAGCAGCAATACATTGGAAACGGTCAGCCTCAATACATTAGAGAGGGTCAGCAGCAATACATTGGAAACGGTCAGCAATACATTGGAGAGGGTCAGCAGCAATACATTGGAGAGGGTCAGCACTGCAGCAAATACATTGGAGAGAGTCAGCAGCAAATACATTGGAGAGGGTCAGCAGCAATATATTGTAGAGGGACAGCACTGCAGCAAATATATTGGAGAGGGTGAGCAGCAAATAGATTAGAGAGGGACAGCACTACAGCAAATATATTGGAGAGGGTGAGCAGCAAATACATTGGAGAGGGTTGAGCACTGCAAAAATACAGAGTTGAGGGTCAGCAGCAATTACACTGGAGTGGGTCAGCACTGCAGTAATACATTGGAGAGGGGACAGCAATGGAGTATTAGAGATAATTAGATGGACAGCATCAGCATCAGTAAACATTATTTTACAGATGATGAGTCAATATGGGCAGAATGGTGCAGGATAGCATTGTACTCGGGTTCACCCACCCCGGTGTGATACATACATGTGTTTGACAAATACAGGATTGACATAATATTATTGATGGGAAGCAGAATAGACAGGGTTATAAAGTTGACAATATAATACATTGACAGTATTATCAGGATAACAATTCAAATGTAGACAGTTTTATCCCTAACTCTAACCAAGTCTTTATCTAGAGATCTGTCCATATCCCTGTCCCTTTATGTATCCCTAACCCTAACCCTATCCCTATCCCTGTCATTATCCCTGTCTCTAAACCTAACCCTTGCCCTAGCCTTAGCCATATCCCTGTCCTTATCCCAAGACTTATCACTGTGTGAGACGGGATGGACCGCTTATGCCACCCTGTCTGTGGTTGCTGGGAACCGTCTGGGCTTACTTTGCCACCGTTCCCTTACGTTATCCCAAATGCATCCTCTCACCGCAGTAGGAGGAGCCTGCTGCCACCACTGGACTCCTTTAAGGCATCCAGGACAGGGTTCCTTCTGGGTACCTGTCGCTGCTAGTGTACTCCCATGCTGGTGTACCTGGGCTGGTACCCCTGACCTCTTCCTATGAATCAGGGTGCTGTGGATGGATCCCCCTGGCCTATCACACTGGCCAGAGCTGCTTGGTAGAGCTGTGGTGTTGGGATGCTGGGTCCAACCTCAGAAACAGTCGGGAACGGATTCGATTTTAAGTCTAATCTGTAGGTCACAGGATTTTCAGCATGGAGAGTTCTCAAGTAGGTCTTTGAAGCAAGTGATGTTTATTTGCTTTCACACTGGTTGAAGGTTCCAGTGATCAGGTCAGATGGAACAAGAATGGTACATTCAGTACAAACCAGTGCTGTTTTATACAGTTTGGACACAGCCTCACAGCATAAGCAGCCACCTGAAGTCTGAGTTATTTTTAGTATCAGGATGCAATATGTTTACCCAAACATGGATTTAAATGCAATTTATACTTAACAAAATTTATACTTTTCTGCGATACCCTGAATCCCATTGATCAGAGATTTCCTTTCACTTTAGCCAAGATACAGGCAACGACTCCCTGTCGTGTATTCAAGTCTTGGTCACTCACATTGAATAGATTTATTTAGCATTTCCTGCTACCTGCAAAACAGACTCCCTCCTCACATATGCCTAATTAGAGATTTCCTCTAACAACGCTACAAAACCCCAAGCAAGACATTTCCTCTACCAAAATACACAAAAGACTTCCTCAACAAATGCATATTGCATCAGAAATGAATACCTCATAAATGAATGCCATTCCTCTACAAAGTGCCACACGATATAGTAAAATCAGTACAATGCAATGATATAAATAAGCGCCCTGCGCTTTTTTCTTTAAATAGATTTATACCATAAGTTATTTATAAGTGATCCAGTCACACCCTCACATTTGGATAGCGGCTGCTGGCTGATAGTAACACCCATACATACTGGTAACTGACAACAGGGACAATCCTGTCACAGTCATTTGGGAGTTGAAGGCCCCGCACCTCACTAATCCATTTCCAGTTTATTTGTGGGAGGGGCACTGACACCCTCTTGGTCTAGTACTGACAACAGAGAGTGAGAGAACTGCAGCCAAAATGGTCTCCGGCAGACAAGGGTGAAACACAACAACGCTGTTCTCCATATTGTCCATCATTCCAAGTCTTGGCTCTGTGCTGATAGCAGGCGCAGGCAGTGGTAGAAGTGTCACCTTTATAGGGGCCACGAGGTGGCTCTACCACTACCAGGCTGCGTGTAAGGTAAGTGGTGCTCACACCGACTATATCCACACTGTATACGGAATGTAAATGCAGAATATAGAAAAACTGCTCAATGTGACCAGTAGGGGGCACTAGATGATTATAAATTAATGTGAGCTGACTGACAAGCAGAAATAAACTGTATCTATTACTGTGTGAAATGTCCAGTCCCGGGGTCTCACATCAGCACCCCCAACTTCTTACTAGTTTCAGATGGACCCACTTTGGACAAAACTCTGGCTGAATGCCACCCCTGAATTATAAAAATATATATTTCTATATATAAAAAATATATAATACGATTTTCCAGATGATCGGGCTTTTTTTCACCTTGCTCCATATATCTAATATATGTCTATATATAAGAGTATTTACCATTGTGTAATGCAAGATGGTCGCTGCCAGAAGGAGACCAGTATGGATCAGTCCCCCTTACCCCTCTGGACATGTTTCACCCTGGCAGCAGAGTTATGGTCAGAGAGGTGGTGGTCATTATACCGAGCACATCAATGCCCACAACAGTTAGATCTACTTGTTACTAGCGACTGATGGAAGGGCTGATGCTATTAAGGGGACAATGTAAGGACCCGGCGGCTGTATAATGTTTTATAGGAGGGGTTGTACATTATACAGTCGCTGGGTCATCAGCCCTCACTGTGACCCCACTGTCAGGATGTTTCTGAATCCTCGTATGTCACTATTTCAAGACGTCTAATTTCCTCCATGTCGACAATTACACCAGTCGCTAGTACGTCGGCATTTACGTGTTCGGTATCACGTACCCCACCCGTTCAGAGCCATGATTGTGGGGCCCACTACAAAAGTACACGGTAATGAGGAGAGATATATAATATACACAGACATGATCACTTAGCTCCTCCTCCGACAGTTACTGTGAGGAGCACTGCTATACACGGTAATGAGGAGAGATATAACATACACAGACATGATCACTTAGCTCCTCCTCTGACAGTTACTGTGAGGAGCACTGCTATACACGGTAATGAGGAGAGATATAACATACACAGACATGATCACTTAGCTCCTCCTCTGACAGTTACTGTGAGGAGCACTGCTATACACGGTAATGAGGAGATATATAATATACACAGGCATGATCACTTAGCTCCTCCTCCGACAGTTACTGTAAGGAGCACTGCTATACACGGTAATGAGGAGAGATATAACATACACAGACATGATCACTTAGCTCCTCCAACTACAGTCACTGTGAGGAGAACAGCAGACCAGCCCCTGATTTCCTCACCGCATATATCTTGCGATCCGTTCCTTGGTAAATTTGGGCGTACGCAGAGGACTTACTCGCATGTTTAAACCAATGCAGATTGCGCTCAGAGTGTGTCCCTTGTTGAATCATGCCCACTGTGAGGAGCGCTACAACACATAGTAATGAGGAGGAGAATGTCATACACAGACATGAGCTCCTCCTCCTACAGTCACTGTGAAGAGCTCTGCTTCGGTGTGTTTGTGTATCCATGTGCCTAGTCCCTTGTCCACCATCTTCAGACCCCAGATGCATCCCCACATCCACAACTCACATTACTGTAACACCCCCTGTAAAATCATTGTGTGCGTATCACTTACTGCTTCACGCGCTCTCTCTCCACCAAGGCTTCATAGTCTGGGGATGTAATGACCACAAACTCCTTAATGAAGTTTAGTATTAGACTCACTATAGATATATTAGTAAATTTGGAAGTTCTAGTATCTATGTAATTTTGATATTACACTATTTCTAATAGACTACAAAATTCCTTAACTCCATATATAAAAGAAGAAGTTTGTTTGTTGGCGAAAATCTTTGATACCCCTCATCAACATCATCAACATCATCATCAACATTTATTTATATAGCGCCAGCAGATTCCGTAGCGCTTTACAATTGGGAACAAACATTAATAAGACAATACTGGGTAATACATACAGACAGAGAGGTAAGAGAACCCTGCTCGAAAGCTTACAATCTATAGGACAATGGGAGTTAGAAACACAAGGGCATGTGCTACATCATATTGCACAATGGACCAGCCACACTGCAAAGGTAAAAGTACTGAGTGGGCTGTGTGTGTGGCAATGTTGGTCAGAAGGTTGTTGTCTTGCGTTAGCTGTGTAGAGGATGGTAATAGGGTAATCTAGGGAAATTAAGATGATGGTTGAGGAATATCATAACCTTGTCTGAAGAGGTGGGTTTTCAGTGCACCGATTGGGATGAAACTAAACTAAGGTGGTCCAGTTGGATCCTGGCCAGGTAGTAGAAGGCTTCGGATCCTGGATGGGCAGGACTTTGACCCGGGGGCCTGTTCTGAGCCTTTCACTGGATGGATTTGGGCGAAAATTTCACGGACTGGTAACATTGGATCCCAGAAGACATACTGGGGGGTTGAGGTTCCGGTCGGATGTCCTATGTGTGAGGAGAGCTGCAGGTCAGGCTGTGTCGTTCTATGTGTGAGGAGAGCTGCAGGTCAGGCTGTGTCGTTCTATGTGTGAGGAGAGCTGCAGGTCAGGCTGTGTCGTTCTATGTGTGAGGAGAGCTGTAGGTCAGGCTGTGTCGTTCTATGTGTGAGGAGAGCTGCAGGTCAGACTGTGTCGTTCTATGTGTGAGGAGAGCTGCAGGTCAGGCTGTGTCGTTCTATGTGTGAGGAGAGCTGTAGGTCAGACTGTGTCGTTCTATGTGTGAGGAGAGCTGCAGGTCAGGCTGTGTCGTTCTATGTGTGAGGAGAGCTGCAGGTCAGGCTGTGTCGTTCTATGTGTGAGGAGAGCTGCAGGTCAGGCTGTGTCATTCTATGTGTGAGGAGAGCTGCAGATTAGACTGTATCGTTCTATGTGTGAGGAAAGGTGCAGTTCACAGATATTGCTGCCCTGTGTCTGTGTTGATTGACCCCTGCTGCCTATCAGCACACAAAATAACACTCAAAATCACAGTGTGAGGCATTGGACGAGGTGTCTACACACTTAATGAACCAATTTCCCTGTGTAACAAAGTTGATTTACGCTTTTGGAAACGTGCCCTGTAGAAGGGAAGGTGTGACAGGATGGACCGCCTATGCCACCCTGTCTGTGGTTGCTGGGAACCGGCTGGGCCACTGCTCCCTTCCATTATCCCAATTGTGCCCTCTAACCGCAGTAGGAGGGGCTTAAGCTGCTGCCACCACTGGACTCTTTAACAGCATCCAGAACCGGGCTCCTTCTGGGTAACTGTCGCTGCTGGTGTACCCCGTTGCTGATACACCTGGTCTGGTAACCCTGACCTCTTACTATGGATCAGGGTTGCTGTGAATGGATCCCCCCTGGTTTATCACACTGACCAGAGCTGCTGGGTAGCAGGCAGAGCGGTGGTACCGGAAAGCTGGGTCCAAGCCTCAGAACAGCCGGAAACAGATTAGATTTAGGGTCTAATCTGTAGGTCACAGGAATTTCAGCATGGAAGAAGTTATCAAGCAGGATCTTGAACCAAATGATGTTTATTTACCTCCAGTGTCCTAACAAGGACAGTTCACACTGGTTGACGGTACCAGTGATCAAGAGGTCAGAAGAAACAATAATGGTACATTTCAGAGTACATTCAGAATTGCTAGAGCTTCTCATCAATCCTAAAGCTTCACATTAGTTAGTCCTGTGTCTGCCTTAGCTTCGGTTACATAATCCCCAGATTGACTGGACTACGTCTCAGATTATGTCCTGGTGTACATCTTGTAAGGACTTCTGTCTTCAGCGTGTTATACCACTACGGACCACAGTCTCCTCTGGTCAAGACCTTCCTGGTGCTGACTCCTTACCATCACATCAAGAGTGGGATTGTCCTATAGATTTGATGCCAGGGAAAACACCTCCTAGGGGGGTGTACCTACCCGCCTTCTTTCTCCCTGAGGCCAAGTCCATGTCAGAATATATCCAGGAAAACCTTGAGATGGGGTTTATCCATCTGTCTTACTCACCTGCCGAGCAGGTTTCTTTTTTGTAAAGAAGAAAGATGAAGGACTCTGTCCCTGCATTGACTATAGATATTTATATGATATCACCATTAAAATTCGTTATCCGTTGCCACTTGTCATGGAACTGTTCAATAGTGTCAGAGGAGCCACCATCTTTACCAAACTAGATTTGAGAGGGGCTTACAATTTAAGTTGAATTTGTGAATGGGACCAATGGAAGACACCTTTTAACACTCATGACGGGCACTACGAGTACCTTGTCACGCCATTTAGGTTGAGTAATGCCCCAGCGGTATTCCAGCATTATGTCAATGAAATTTTTCGTGATCACCTCTACAGAACAGTTGTTTTCTACTTGGACGACATCCTTACATTCTCCAACAATCTGGCATCACATCGTGCCCATGTCAGAGAGGTTTTCTCACGACTCCGTACCAACCGGCTCTTTTTTAACTTGGAGATATGCGCCTATTGAAGTCCTATCCATCTCAATTTTAGGTTACATTATATCTGGTATTGACTTACAGATGGACCCGGAGAAGATCCAGGCAATTTTCAACTGGCCTCTTCCAACCAGTCTTGAGGTGGTTCAACGCTTTCTGGGCTTTGCAAACTATTACAGGAAATTCATAAGAAATGTCTCTGCTCATGTGGCTGCAATCACAGCCCTTACCAAAGAGGGGCCTGATGCCTTTAATTGGTCTGTAGAACATAAAGCAGCATTCCATTGCATTAAAAAACTCTTCATTTCTGCTCCAGTTCTTCTCCAGCCTGATTTATCCCGACCTTTTATCCTGGAAGTGGAGGCCTCTGCAGTAGGTGTAGGTGTTGTTTTATGCCAGCAGATGTGGCAGTGTTTTGAAGATGGATATCTTCATCCCTGTGGCTATTTTACTTATATATTTCTGCCAGCAGAGAGAAAATACTCCATAGGAGATCAGCAATTATTAGCCATTAAAATGACTTTGGAGGAATGGAGACATTTGTTGGAAGGTGCCAAATATCCTATCTGTGTCATTGCTGATCATGAAAACCTTCTGTATCTAAAGTCAGCTCAGTGTCTCAATCTAAGAAAAGCTAGATGGGCCTTGTTCTTTTCCTGATTTTGACTTCAGGGTAACCTGTCGGCCAGGGACCCAGAATTGTAATGCCAATGCCCTTACTTGCTCTATGGCTCAAAATGAAGATCTTTGGCTTAGCAAAAGAAGCCCCATCATCGATCCTGTGTCCTTTTCTACAGCCACTATTGTTCCTACTCCACCTACAGGGAAAATTTTCATAGCACCGGCACTTCGCAAGAAATTGCTTAAATTTGCCCACGCTTCCTGAAGTTCAAAAAACTTTCAAATTCATTGAAAGATCCTATTGGTGGCCTACTCTCAAGCAGGACACCCAAGAATTCAAAGCTTCTTGTTCCAAACATGCCTATCATAAAATACCTCGTCAGACACCTGCCGTCAAATTCAACCATTGTCTATTACTCACCAACCCTAGATTCATCTGTTCATGGAATTCATGACAGTTTCTACTCAGACACAATTATACATGGTTTGATAACAACTTCTGCCTACAACATAGAGGCACTGTTATGGACACTAAGTCCACGCCGAGTTATGCTAACCTCTTCATGGCAAAATGGGAAGAGGATTACATCTGGAGCAAACATGACCTCGGTGCGAACTTAGTGCTCTGGAAGAGGAACAGTGATGATGTCCTCTTCATCTGGAAAGGTGACATCAATTCCCTAACCACCTTCCTAGACTACATAAATGACAATGACCAGAACATCAAATTCACATCACAAACGAGTAAGCAGAAGATAGAATTTCTTGATCTATAAATACTAATACAGAACCAATTCATCATCACTAGAACCTTCCATAAGAAGGTAGATGTCAACAGCTATATCCTAGCCTCCAGCCATCACCATCCCAATTGGCTATCCAACATTCATTTAGGACAATTCACCCGGATACGTAGAAACTGCACCAACACTCAGGACTACGAAAGACAAGGTAGGGCACTTCTATCCCAGTTCCTGAGTAAGACATATAACAGGGACATGGTGGAACAGGCATTCATTCAAGTAAGGGAACTAGATAGAAGCACCCTTGTCGCATATAAAGAGAAACAACCACCAGACAACTCTACAAATGATGTATACTTTATAACCAAGTATTCCTCATCAGCCAACAAAATAGCAAAAGCGGTTAAGAAGCTTTGGAAAATCCTTCTTAAAGATCCCATTCTACATCGTGTGTTACCACCAAACCCCAAAGTCATCTTCAGAACAGCACCCAGTCTCAACAGGGCTCTTGTACGCAACAACATCCTCCCAACACAATTAAGGCAAACATCAATTGGTTCATATAAACCAAGCGGTTTCTACCATTGCGGCAAATGTGTGGGATGCAAAAATCAGGACCACCAAACCCACAACAACATTTCTTTTCCAAACCACAAGCAAGGAATTTCACATAGACCAATTCCTATCCTGCAACAGCAATAACATGATATACCTGCTAGAATGCACATGCAAATTACAATAAGTAGGACACACAATCAGAACCTTGGAGGTCAGAATCACTAAACATATCCACAACAGCGTATCTGATCACTGTCACAAAATACACAACTCAAACCCCGAAGGCTTTAAATTTCTTGCCATCAAGCAAGTTAATAAGAATTGGAGAGGGGGAGACTTTATCAGGCAAATCAACAGGGAGGAGGCTAGTTGAATATACAACCTTAAAACACTTACTCCTAGTGGATTAAATATAGACTTTGGCATGAAGTCAATACTGGACCTCTAATCCCCACAGCATGTGGATATCCACATGTACATATGCAAATGTTCCTTTTCACACGTCCATGTGCCGATTTGGATGCATGGTTGTATGCATGTCACAATAGATTACCATGTTCCCCCTTTCCCTTCCACATATGATGCATTCCACTCACACTTCCTCACCCCATGAAACAACCTGCTTCACCTTCGCTTAACCTATTAGTTGTTTTTTTTCACATTTGTCTCTACAAGAAATCAGTTTGGTAGCATTTACTAGTACATCATCATGTCAATACCATTGTATTGTACTATTATTAATATGTTCAATCATACCTATATAAGAACTCCAATATCACATCAAAACGTTTGCATTCAATATATTCAATATTTTCTGACTTTTGTAGCAAATATAGGATAGAAAGATGTCACAATTCTCAGGGTGACATTAATTGTAGTTCATTAGTTCTACTGGAGCTACACAAGTTATAGGTTATTGTAAACAGTGATAACATGTATAACAATCTGCATTCATGTCGACTTATTGAATGTCATTATCATTTCAGCACTCTGCCTTCACCTCCACTTAACCTAGAAATTGACCATTCCCAGATTGGTCAATATAAGAATGAAGTTGGGTAGCTTTTATTTATTTATTTATATCACCATATTGTCATGTCCATACATTGTATATTATGTTCTCCATCACTGTAGCATTGATCTAGCGGATAATTATGTCACCACTGTGGCCTCTCTAACACCAGCCTCACGTTATTCTCGGCACCCATATAAACCCGACATCACCATGTATACTAACGGCATTTTTTTACTGCATCCCTTTTGGATTATAAAACCAACTCTGGACACCACGTTGTCCCCAAGGTTCTTAATACCTATTTCTAAATACCTATTTTTGAATATTTCACAGTGCTTGTATATGATCAATGCCCGAACTCTGTGCATCCGCAATATACACACAAAGTCCTCATATGATCCCATTCTACCACTGCCATCCACTCAACACAGGGTACCATTGGCTATGACACACCCACTAGATGAGCCAATCAACATCCATCAATCCCCACCAATCATACGCCAACCCGGGCTTTATAAAACCTCCTTCCATGGCATTATGTTACTCCTTGAAACGCCTCGGTGTTTTCCACATCACTTGGGACCTTTTGTGCTTTTGAACTTGCTGATTTTTGTAAGTGTTATTTTATACAATAAATAAATGTGTAAACTATACATCACCATGTAGTTGCTAATTCTTCCCTGAGCCTTGGCCGCACATAAACTGCTCGCAACTTAGTGAGACCGCTCAGTGACTGTCAACAAGGGGCGGGCACAGAGCGCAGCACGGACGACCGGACCGCTTCCAATGGAACTCGTCGGCTCGGCACCCGGGGGCGGTCTCCATATGCTTACAACCGGAGGGTCTACATTCAACACTCGTCAGTCCGCGACTGCACCTCCGCTTCTCCCGGGACACCTACAGGTACATATCTGAATCATTTCAGGTACTTGCAACTGACACTGCCCAGCACAAGGACAGGACCAGGAATACCGCACACAGCACTTCAACGTATACTAGATAACATTACCACCACTACATTAGTGCTTTTACCACAAGCCCGCACTCATTGCTCCTCAGATAATTGCACAACTAATACCACACATGGCAGAAGCCTGCAGAGACACCACACGCTGCCCCACACCATCTGCCGGAGAATCTCAGTGCTGATCACCACTGCCTAGAACAGCAATTACCCCATCGACTATTGCAACTCAGACTCAAATTGACTCAATCTCACATTGGCAGTATCCCCCACCACCTCATTCAGCACCCTGCCACGCAATATACCCACCTGATCCACGCATGTACTTGAGAGCTAAGTGACCCCATCTTTCCATGACAGTTTCTAATCAGTTCAGCACTATCTGGGTTTTAGTTAACATATTCTTGAAGATGGCCCTTTTATTCCCCTCACTAGACTCCACTTTGCTCCAAAACTGGCTCCATCATTTATTCAGAAGATTTTCAGACTCCATGTTTTGCCTTCACAAATAATCTCAGATCGTGGGGTCCAGTTTGTGGCCAAATTCTGGCGGTCTTTGTATTCAGCGCTCAAGCGAAGTTCATGCTTTATTCTGCCTATCACCGCCAAACTAATGGTCAAACTGAATGGGTGAGTCAGAAACTTTTCTTAGCTTGTTTGTCTCATCTTCACAAGATAACTTGAAAGAACTTTTACTCTGGGCAGAATTCTCCCACAATAATCAGTATCACTCCTACACCCTTTGTCACAGTCTATGGACTTCATCCTAGAATACCCAAGTTCCAGCCTCTTCCTTCTGCCATTGTACCTGCTGCTGATAGTCCTTTACATCAGTTTGCTAGAATATGGAAGGAGGTTCGTTCTTCCGTTAGAAGCTTCTTTCAATTAGAAAAAATCTGCTGATCGCAAACGTTGAGCGATACTGAGTCTCAAACAAGGATATCAAGTCTGGCTTCCACTTGCAACCTGAGGCTTAAGGTACCATCTATGAGGTTTGCCCCATACTACATTGGTTAATTTCCCATAGAGCGATTCATCAACCCAGTAGCTTACAAACTCAAACTATCTTCATTCCTACAAATTCCAAACTCCTTTCACATATCCTTGTTGAAGCTTTTGGTATCGAATAGGTTACATTCTGCACTCCCTAACTCTCCTAAAAATCCAAACTCAACGAGGAGTTGAGTATGAAGTAGAAAGGATTTTTGATTCATTGATTCGTCATTGTCATCTTCAGTATTTATGAATTAGAGGGGTTACAGCCGAAAACGAGCCTGGATTAAAGGCACTGATGTACAGGGCCGCCTTCAGAAAAAATCGGGCCCAGTACGGGCCCCCCGTGCCACCCGCCCCCCCCCATGAGCGGGCCCCCCCCCATGAGCAACACATACTTACCTGGGGCCCACCGCTGGTCTCCGCTATCACCGTGACAGCCAGGCACCAGGATCCAGGCACCAGGATCCGATCGCAGGGGTGGAGGATTCATTCCCCCTGCGATCATGTGATCTGTCACAGGCAGAGCAGCCAGGCTGAAGACAGAATAGCGGAGAGCAGCAGCAGGCCCCAGGTGAGTCTGTGCTGAGCTGTTGTACCGGGCCCCCTGGTGAGCCTGGGCCCGGTACAACAGTACCCCCCGTACCCCCCTGATGGTGGCCCTGCTGATGTATATGCTCCACGCTTACTCCATATCTTCCATGCAAAATTCTCTTTGAAGCCCAAGAAGTGTCCAGGGTACACCCACAATAAGGGGGTTACTGACATACACCAGGCTCTCAGGTCCTGTCACTTACCCCTCATCTGTCTAGTCAGCTATCCTTGCAATCTGCAGGCCCTGCTGGCCTCAGATCTCTCTGCAGAATGCTGCCGAGTTTGTCTCCACTCCAGAGATCCCTCCAAAACCAATGTATGGGCGCTGCCATCTTGGATTCTGTCACATGTTCCTTCTCAGCCCGTCAATGTGCTGCTTCAGCTCAGCTGACCGCAGCCTCCAAACAGGGCATAGCAGTTTCTATAAAAGGAATTCCTGGACCTCTAACCCATTGCCAGTGCAACGTTAATTTATCAGACGCCAACCTAGTTTCTAGCAGTCTGCAGTCATTTCAGCTAATCCTGTCCAGACATCAGAGCCAGCAATCCGGTTCCAGTCCGGTCCAGCAACCTGGTCCCAGTCCAGTCCAGTACTTCAGTTCCAGTCTGGTCCAGCACTCTGGTTCCTGTCTGGTATCTCCTTCTATGTCTGATCACCGTCTTGTTATTCTTGACGTCTTGCCAGTCTACTGTGCCATTCTTACTTACTAATCTCCTGATATGTCAGCAGCCCCCACACACACCTGTTCTTTCCTTCTCAGGCGAAGGAATCTAATCAGACCAGCCAGCTCTGCACGTAGTCACCAGTTCAGCTCCAGAGAAAAGACCCAGTCCGGGAATAGACAAATCCTCAGCCATGACACCAGATATCACATGATATATTCATGTAGAAGATGTAATAACACAACTCCCGGGTATCACACTAATATATTCATATAGAAGATGTAATAACACAATCTCTGGAGATCACACTAATATATTCATATAGAAGATGTAATAACACAACTCCCGGATATCACACTAATATATTCATATAGAAGATGTAATAACACAACTCCCGGGTATCACACTAATATATTCATATAGAAGATGTAATAACACAATCTCTGGAGATCACACTGATATATTCATATAGAAGATGTAATAACACAACTCCCGGGTATCACACTAATATATTCATATAGAAGATGTAATAACACAATCTCTGGAGATCACACTGATATATTCATATAGAAGATGTAATAACACAACTCCCGGATATCACACTAATATATTCATATAGAAGATGTAATAACACAACTCCCGGGTATCACACTAATATATTCATATAGAAGATGTAATAACACAACTCCCGGATATCACACTAATATATTCATATAGAAGATGTAATAACACAACTCCCGGGTATCACACTAATATATTCATATAGAAGATGTAATAACACAATCTCTGGAGATCACACTAATATATTCATATAGAAGATGTAATAACACAACTCCCGGGTATCACACTAATATATTCATATAGAAGATGTAATAACACAACTCCCGGATATCACACTAATATATTCATATAGAAGATGTAATAACACAACTCCCGGGTATCACACTAATATATTCATATAGAAGATGTAATAACACAATCTCTGGAGATCACACTAATATATTCATATAGAAGATATAATAACACAACTCCCGGGTATCACACTGATATATTCATATAGAAGATATAATAACACAATCTCTGGAGATCACACTAATATCGGTGGATGATCCACCCACAGCACCCTGATCCATAGTAAGCGGTCAGGGGTACCAAACAACATATAAAATTATGGTTATGTCTGCGCTGACTGGTATTTAGCTGCCACTATTAACTTGCATACAACCTATCTATCGGCGGACCGGCCCCGGCTCACCTCCCCGGGGCCGGTCCATGCCCCCCTAGGCTTACCCCCTTCCACCCGGCGCAACACTAACAACTGCATTTATTTGGTAGAATGTGAATGTAAAAAACAGTACATAGGTAGAACAAGCCGTAAACTAAGAGAACGTTGGGCAGAACATATAAGGAGTATTAAAAAAGGATATGATTTGCATTCTCTGTCATTACATTGTAAGAAGGAACATGATTGCAACATTTCATCTATTAAAGATTTTTGCGGCCTTAAAAAGATTTGGGAGGATTGGAGGAAAAAAGAATCAAAAGAAGAACTAGCTAAGATGGAGATGAAATTTATTTTCCGTATGGATACACTAATACCGAAGGGTCTTAATTCAGACTTTGAGGTTAAGTGGTTTCTGTAAGGAAGTTCATATAAATCCAATAGGTGGAGGATGAGGTATTTTATATAATGTGTGTTTCTTTAAGTGAAATGTGGAAAAACATGATTTCCTCTAGTATATGAATGTATTCACTTCAAGTTACTATGATGACCGTGTTAGATCTTGGATTATGAGCTAAACCATCCAAAAGATCTATGTTGGATGAATGATTTTTTTTATATTCGGTAGACCAACATGTCCCACTCAGTCTTGTCGTTTCTTTGATGAGGGTTAGGATGTATGGAAAGGCTAGTAGATTGCTAATTTATATCTTATTTGAAGTACGTATATATGTTTGTATTTATACAATCCATTATAGTGAATATCTGCTTTTGGATTACCTTCCATAGGTTGTTACCCTTTTGAAAGGGTCACCATGGTTACTGTGTGTGTAAAATTACATGGAAGTGTTAATTTTTATCATGCATGTTTTTTATTAAGTATGTTGTTTATTACACATGATATGTTTTATTATTGCCAGCATGTAGTTTTGAAGACGTCAAAGCATTTGAAATTTTTTTGACTTTTAACCCATTACAACTCGAATGTAGACGGGTTGCTATGGTTATTTCATGCTAATTTGGATAGTTACGATTGGACGGGAGTGATTTAAAGACTCACTGGCTGTATTGTCACCAACTACCTTGATAAAGATTTTTTCAAATTGAAACGCGTCGGCAATCTAGGTGACTGTGAGAAGAGCCGCAGATTGACCGGAGTATAAGGAATCGATTCCCGAGTGTTGTATAGCGTGCAGTGATAACCAGCCGGCTGCCCGATCGGTGGAGAGGGACAGAAAGGTTTCCCTACACGCCTAATACCATCCTGATTAGGGTAAGAGCCCAATTCTACCGGAACCATCGGCGACTGTTCTCTAAAAAGTCTTTTTAAATAGTTTCATGTGATTTTATGTGTATTAAAGCGTTGCTTGAGGTAATGCGCTATGTGGAGCAACTTCTTTTTTCTTTTCTGAGAGAACGCCCAGATATTAGGGTGAATAGTTTGGAAGATCTCTGTGCATACACTACGTATATCTTTGGGAGTAAAGATCTCCTTATGTAAGTGTATTACCCTAAGGGGAATCATCTACTACACATGGTAGTGACTAATTTATTGTTTAACCACACGGGCGGTAGATGGTAATTGATCGAGATACTTTGTACCAATTGCTTTTACCTATGATAATATGATCTTTTTCATTTGTTTGTATATATGAACATCGGTGAAAATTTGATATTTGGATCTATATCATCAGCCTGTGGACCAAAACTTTGAACATACGAGTATTGAAGATATTATATTTTTTCTGGACTATATACCATCAGTCTGGAATTTTGTTTGCATTGGACATTTATATAGAAATTGCATACGATGTACCTGTTTGTTTAAAGTATAAGCGCCATAGGTCAGGGGTACCAGCCCAAGTGTACTAGCATGAGAGTACACTAGCAGTGATGGTTACCCAGCAGGAACTTGGTTCTGGATGCCATAGAGAAGTCCAGTGGTGAAATCTGGCTCCTCCTACTGCGGCAGGAGGGGCGTTTTCGGAACAACGAAAGTAAACGGGGGCAAAGTAAGCCCAGCCGGATCCCATCAACAACAGACAGGGTGGCATAGGCGGTCCATCCGTTCACAATATTCATATAGAAGATATAATACCACAACTCCCGGAGATCACACTGATATATTTATATAGAAGATATAATAACACAAACTCTGGAGATCCCCGAGAACCGAACCCACCCGAACTTTGGGTATCCGAGTACCGAGCCGACTATCCATCGCCGTTTGACAGAGGGAGAGAGCAGGGTGTAGTCACAGGCTGATTAGAGCAGAGACAGAGAATACAATATTCTGATTCCAATTATGCTAACAAAAATCGCTAGAGAAGAGAGGAGGATAGAGGAGGTGTTTTTTTTTTTCCAATATTTGGCACTACAAGTGCTTTTTGGGTGTCCCCCATAATTGTGCATAAATATTTCTGGCTGTCAAAAGTCATATCTGTCAGCCAGCAGTATCTGCCAAATAATTTTTAGCACTCCTCAGTGCTTTTGGGGTGTCCCCCATTATTTTGCCTAAATATTTCTGGCTGTCAAAATTACTATCTGTCAGTGGTATCTACCAAATAATGTTTAGCACTCCCCAGTGCTTTTGGGGTGTCCCCCATAATTGTGCATAAATATTTCTGGCTGTCAAAAGTCATATTTGTCAGCAGTATCTACCAAATAATTTTTAGCACTACAAGTGCTTTGGGCTCAGAATGGATTCAAAGCACTCCACATATGATCAGAATGAGCAACCAGGTTCTGTCACCAGTCCTGATGGTAGTGTTCCCAGTACGTCATCTGGGTAAGGCAATGTCAAACTACACAGTGTTTCGAAGTCAGTCCAAAAAACACAGACCATAAAAAAATTTACTGTGTTGAAGCGAAAAAAAAGTGTAACTGATCAAAATTTAAGTGCCGATAAAAAAAAAATTGCCAACATGCCATTCTACACACGCAGTGGCAAAGAGAGAATGAGGCCTTCACCTTTCTCTATTAGTGGCAGATCCCAAAAAGTTACCGAGCCTACAATTCGTGCACAACTACTGTTACGCGTCAAAGCCGATCTGCAAGATAACAGTAAAGCATTAGAGGAGAATGTTTGCTCTGATTCACAAATGACACCAATCCCTGTGGAGAGTCCATCCAACAGTGGGATGTCTAATCGTGAGCATTCTGCTGATGTGTGCCTTAATAGCCCGAGTGTAGCTGGTGATACACAAATTGAGGATGCCACTTTGGAATTAGAAGAGGATGAGGGGGAGATTTGTGTAGGCGACGAGGGCGCTAATGAGGATGATGATGAGGATGAGGTTGTTTGTGTAAGTCCTGCACCAGTGGTAGCAGTTCTGGCACGTGACAATTAAAAGGCCATTGTCATGCCTGGGCATAAAACAAAAAAATCCACATTTTATGTGTGGAATTATTTCTACCCATATCCAGACAACAATTGTCTAGCCATTTGTAGTGTATGTCAAGCCACAGTCAGTCGAGGGAGGGACCTTAACCATCTTGGAACCTCGTCTATGTTACGCCATTTAACGAGAGTTCATGGCAAAGTGTTGGGAAAAGCTGAAAGTTCTTCCAAACAAATTACAAGCACTCCATCATCAGCTAAGACCCTCCGGTCACCGACATCCCGACAGCTACAAAATAAACCCACCACACCATCCTCATCAATATCCTCAGTAGCGCTCGGAGTTAGCCCGGCATCCCACTTATTAAGGCTGGATGACTCCTGCACTATTATTGATTCCTCTGAAGAAAGCGTTAGTCCCACTGCTGCTGCTGCTGTTGCTGCTGCTGGGGGTGAATCGTCAGCCCAGAGGCAGGTCAAGAAAATGAGCAGTCCTACATTTCAGCAATTAACTGTGAAACAATCATTTGCTAGGGCAAGAAAATATGACAGCAGTCACCCAGTCGCCAAGCGAATCACAGACGCCATGGCTGCAATGTTAATGTTAGATCTGCGTCCAATCTCCACAATAAACACAGCTGGTTTTTCACAGTTAATTGAGGTATTTTGTCCGCGTTACAGAATTCCATCGCAACACCATTTCTCCCGTAAAGCAATTCCACAACAATACCAAAAAGGGTGTAAAAATGTAGAGATTGCGCTGAAAAATGCCATTCTGCCCACTGTCCACTTAACCACAGATATGTGGACAAGTGGAAGTGGGCAAACCAAAGACTATATGACTGTGACAGCCCACGGGGTTGGTCATTCCCCTTCACCAGCAGGAACAGCAGCAGCATTTACACCACTACGTAACATTTGTCACAGGCAGGCCACTATTTGCATCACCGGCTTCACTAACAGGCATACGGCTGACAATTTGTCACTGTCACGGTTCCTACGAAGAGACTCGGCAGATGTACCGTAGTAAGAGTGGTAATTATAATAAGGAAAGGCAAAGGAGATGATGCAGTTCGGTGTAACTCTGCAGACCACTATGTGGTGTTAAGTTCAGTAGAATGAGCGTCAGCTCTGTAGACAAATGTAGGGACGATGTCCGTAGATGAGCGTCAGCTCTGCAGGCCACTATGTGGCGGAGAGTCCAGTAGAATGAGCGTTAGCTCTGCAGACCACTATGTGGTAAAAGGTTCAGTAGAATGAGCGTTAGCTCTGTAAACAAACGTAGGGACGATTTCCGGAAATGAGCGTCAGCTCTGCAGACCACTATGTGGTGGAGAGTCCAGTAGAATGAGCTGTTAGCTCTGCAGACCACTATTTGGTAAAAAGTTCAGTAGAATGAGCGTCAGCTCTGTAGACAAACGTAGGGACGATGTCCGTAGATGAGCGTCAGCTCTGCAGGCCACTATGTGGCGGAGAGTCTAGTAGAATGAGCGTTAGCTCTGCAGACCACTATGTGGTAAAAGGTTCAGTAGAATGAGCGTCAGCTCTGTAGTCAAATGTAGAGACGATGTCCAGAGATGAGCGTCAGCTCTGCAGACTAGGATGGAAGAGAATAGCTGGAAGCTAACAGGAAGCCACTTCTATCACCAGGAGGTGACTCAAAGAACAGGCACTGTAGGTAAGGAGAAAGTGCCTTTTAAACTAAGCACCATTAGAATCCACCAATGAGAGGAGAGTAGAAGTTTTAAAGAAGCAGTCAGGTCTGCGCATGCGCAGACCCGAATCCAAGATGGCGGCGCCCAGGACGGAGCGGAGCGCCGGAGCCAGGTAAGTCTGCCGGGTGTCGGGTGTGCTGCCCGCACACCCGGCGTGTGATAGTACCCCCCCCTTTAAAGACGGGCACCGCACGTTTATTGCAAGGTTTCAAGGGAAACTTCTTGTGGAATTTATCCAGCAGGTAGGGAGCGTGGATGTCGGAGGCGCTCACCCAAGAGCGCTCTTCAGGGCCGAAGCCCTTCCAGTCAGCCAAGTATTTCAAACCGCCTTTACAATTTTTTGAGTCCAAGATTTGTTTGAGTTCGAACTCCTCCTCTTGATGGGCCCCTGGAGTGATGGAAGGAGCTACTGATGTAAATCGATTAATTTTCAGAGGTTTTAATAGAGACACATGGAAGGAGTTGACAATACGAAGAGATACCGGTAAACGCAACTTGAAGCAGACTGGGTTAATGATTCCCGAGATACTGTATGGACCAATAAATCATGGAGCCAATTTCATGCAGGGGACTCTGAGGCATATATTCTTGGTGGAGAGCCACACCCTATCACCGATCTTGAAGGTGGGAAGAAATCTACGCCTTTTATCTGCAGCCAATTTGTAACGTGTAAAAGTCTTTTTAAGACAAGCTCTTACTTGCGTCCAAATGGAAAGGAATTTGTTGTATAGAGAATTGGCTGCGGGCACCTGGGTGGGTGGGAGGGGTGCAAATTCAGGAAGAGACGGATGATGTCCATAGACCACCAGGAAAGGGGATTTAGAAGAAGACTCATGGAAGGCGTTATTATAGGCAAATTCCGCCCATGGTAGAAGATCTACCCAGTTATTCTGGTTGGCGGTAGAAAACATCCTGAGGTAGGTCTCCAAATCCTGGTTCACCCTTTCGGTCTGTCCATTGGATTGAGGATGATATCCAGATGATAAACTCAGTTTGATCCCCAATAATTTGCAGAGAGCTCTCCAGAATTTGGAAACGAATTGCACACCTTGATCTGAGACTATGTCGAGTGGACAGCCATGTAGGCGGAATATTTCCTTGACAAAGTGGGATGCCAGGACTGGAGAGGATGGAAGACCCGGAAGTGCAGTGAAATGGGCCATTTTAGAAAATCGATCTACTACCACCCATATGACGGTGCAGTTCTTACTAGGTGGGAGATCGGTAATAAAATCCATACTTATATGGGTCCATGGTTCATGAGGTATGGGCAATGGACCAGCGGGAGACTGATGAGTGGACTTATTCTGAGAACAAACGCTACAGGCGGAGACAAAGTCTTTAACGTCAGTGTGAAGACTGGGCCACCAGTAGTTTCTGGATATCAATTCAATGGTCTTGCGGGTACCAGTATGTCCAGTGAAAATGGTAGAGTGATAATGTTTCAGCAGTCTATGGCGAAGATTAGGAGAAACAAAATTTCTCCCCGGTGGGGGTTTAAACTGAGTAGCTAAAACTAGGCATTTAGGGTCCAGAATGGGATGGACAGGATCCTCCTCCGTGACTTCATGAGTAGAAAAAGCATGAGAAAGAGCATCAGCTCTCTTATTCCTAATGCCAGGTTTAAAAGTAATGCGAAGTTCGAAGCGAGAAAAGAATAAAGACCAGCGTGCTTGTCTGGGGTTTAAGCACTGCGCGGTTTGGAGGTAGAGCAAGTTTTTATGGTCCGTGAAGATAGTCACTGGATGTAGTGCTCCCTCAAGGAGATGTCGCCATTCTGTTAGTGCTGCTTTGATTGCCAACAATTCCTTATCCCCTATGGTGTAGTTCCTCTCAGCAGGGAGGAATTTTCTAGAGAAAAAGGCACACGGATGGAATTGGTTCAGAGGAGATTTCTGTGAAAGGACGGCCCCGATGCCCATATTGGAGGCACCAATCTCCAGAAAGAACGGAGAGGAAACATCCGGTTGTTGGAGGATAGGTGCAGAGACGAAAGCTTTTTTCAAGAAGTCAAAGGCCTCGATCGCAGCTGAAGACCAGGATTTAGGGTTGGAACCCTTTCGAGTTAGAGCCACAATAGGTGCCACGATGGTAGAGTAGCCCTGGATGAAGCGCCTATAGTAGTTGGCGAATCCGAGGAAACGTTGAATAGGTTTCAGCCCAAGGGGAAGAAACCATTCTAAAATTGCTTTGACTTTTTCTGGGTCCATTTGTAATCCGGATCCAGAGACGATGTAACCCAGAAACGGCATCTGAGGGAGCTCGAAGAAGCCATTTTTCAGTTTGCAAAAGAGTTGATGACGTCGTAATCTGGACAGAACTTCCTTCACATGCTTACGGTGAGAGGTGATGTCAGGAGAGAAAACCAAAATATCGTCTAGATATACCACGACACAGAGGTAGAGTAGATCTCTAAATATCTCGTTGATAAAACTCTGAAACACGGCGGGGGCGTTGCACAGCCCAAAGGGCATTACAAGATATTCGTAATGCCCATCGCAGGTATTAAAAGCCGTCTTCCATTCGTCTCCTGCTTTGATCCTGATGAGATTATAAGCGCCCCGCAGATCTAGCTTGGTGAAGATCTTAGCTCCTTTGATGCGATCAAACAGTTCTGTGATAAGCGGAATGGGGTATCGGTTTTTGACTGTAATGGAATTTAACCCACGGTAATCGATGCAAGGTCTTAACGATCCATCTTTTTTCTTAACAAAGAAAAACCCTGCTCCCGCCGGTGATGAGGAGGGTCGGATAAAGCCTCGGGAGAGGTTTTCTTTAACATATTCTGACATAGAGGAGGTTTCGGGTATGGATAGTGGATACACTCGACCTCGAGGAGGTATTTTGCCCGACTGCAGTTCAATAGGACAGTCCCACGAGCGATGAGGCGGCAGATGCTCAGAGCGAAGCTTGTCAAAAACGTCTAATAAGGAATGATATTGCTTGGGCAGAATGGAGACTTTGGTATTAGAGGAAGTAGAAATGGAGCCAATAGGTTGGACCGGAGTCAAACATTTCAGGCGACAAGTAGGGCCCCAAGACAGAATCTGCGAGGTGGACCAGTCAAGTTGAGGGGAGTGCTGCTGAAGCCATGGTAAACCCAGGATGACGGGAGTAGTAGTAGACGGCAGCACGTGAAAGGTAATTACTTCTCGATGTATTGCTCCTATTTGAAGGACGATGGGTTTGGTCCGGGTTTTCACGGTACCATTAGCTATATGGGAGCCGTCGATGGCCGTGATGGAAACAGGAATTTCTAATGGTACAGTTGGTATAGAAACCTGCGAAATTAAAGAGAAAGAGATAAAATTTCCGGCTGCTCCAGAATCCAGCATAGCAGAAGTGTGAATGGGACCACAGGGACCGTGAAGGGTAATAGGGAAGGAGCAGACATTAGGAACACCAAAGGAGGGAGAGGTTTTGGAAAGCCCTAATCTGACCTCTCCGGAGCAGGTTAGGGTCTGGCATTTCCCGACCTCTTGGGGCAGGCATTCAGTAGATGATCCGGATCCGCACAATAAAGGCACAACTTATTCCTTAATCTTCTATCACGTTCCTCTGGAGTTAATCGAGAGCGCCCGATTTGCATGGGTTCCTCCATTGTTACCGGATGAGTGAACCGAGGTGCGAGTCTGGCGGAACTACGCTGAGAGGAATCCTTCTCTGAAGATCTTTCGCGGAAATGTAGATCCACACGGTTACATAGCGAGATCATGGCATTTAAAGTAGTGGGGAGTTCTTGAGAAGCCAAAGCGTCCTTGATTTTGTCAGATAGCCCCTGCCAGAAGGTGGCTACTAATGCTTCCTTGTTCCACCGTAACTCTGACGACAATGTTTGAAATTAAATAACATACTGGGGCACTGAGCGAGATCCTTAACGCAGGCGAAGAATACTAGATGCTGCAGAAGTAACCCTTCTGGTTTGTCAAAAATCCTGCGGAAAGCGGCAATGAAGGCAGCACTGTCCGCCAGGATCGGGTCATCAAGTTCCCAGAGAGGTGAGGCCCAGGCTAAAGCTTGACCAGAGAGCAAGGATATTAGGTATGCTACTTTTGAGCGCTGGGTAGGAAAATTCTGTGGTTGGAGTTCAAATTGTATTGAACACTGGTTCAAGAACCCACGGCAGGTGGCAGGATCTCCATCAAATTTGGAAGGAGTTGGAATCCGAAGAGACGAATTGGAAGCAGCTGTGGGAACAGGTGCCGGTGAGCTGGCCGCTTGAACAGGTGGTGATGCTTGTAGTGAGTCAAAACGAACAGCAAGACTCTGGAAGCCCTGTAATAGCTGTTGTTGGACCACATCTTGTTGCTCTACCCGGTCGAGCAAGTGCTGAAGTATATCCTCAGCAGAGGGTTGCACGGTAGATTCTGTCATATTAATGACAACGTTATTTGGCCTGTTCTTACTGTCACGGTTCCTACGAAGAGACTCTGCAGATGTACCGTAGTAAGAGTGGTAATTATAATAAGGAAAGGCAAAGGAGATGATGCTGTTCGGTGTAACTCTGCAGACCACTATGTGGTAAAAGGTTCAGTAGAATGAGCGTTAGCTCTGTAAACAAACGTAGGGACGATGTCCGGAAATGAGCGTCAGCTCTGCAGACCACTATGTGGTGGAGAGTCCAGTAGAATGAGCTGTTAGCTCTGCAGACCACTATGTGGTAAAAAGTTCAGTAGAATGAGCGTCAGCTCTGTAGACAAACGTAGGGACGATGTCCATGGATGAGCGTCAGCTCTGCAGGCCACTATGTGGCGCAGAGTCCAGTAGAATGAGCGTTAGCTCTGCAGACCACTATGTGGTAAAAGGTTCAGTAGAATGAGCGTTAGCTCTGTAGACAAACGTAGGGACGATGTCCGGAAATGAGCGTCAGCTCTGCAGACCACTATGTGGCGGAGAGTCCAGTAGAATGAGCTGTTAGCTCTGCAGACCACTATGTGGTAAAAAGTTCAGTAGAATGAGTGTCAGCTCTGTAGTCAAATGTAGAGACGATGTCCAGAGATGAGCGTCAGCTCTGCAGACTAGAATGGAAGAGAATAGCTGGAAGCTAACAGGAAGCCACTTCTATCACCAGGAGGTGACTCAAAGAACAGGCACTGTAGGTAAGGAGGAAGTGCCTTTTAAACTAAGCGCAATTAGAATCCACCAATGAGAGGAGAGTAGTAGTTTTAAAGAAGCTGTCAGGTCTGCGCATGCGCAGACCCGAATCCAAGATGGCGGCGCCCAGGACGGAGCGGAGCGCCGGAGCCAGGTAAGTCTGCTGGGTGTCGGGTGTGCTGCCCGCACCCCGGCGTGTGAAAGTTACGCAAACTAAGAGATGTGATTGATACATAGCTTATACCACTTGGACTCTCCCCAGGATATGTCATTTCTGATAACGCCAACAATATAGTGCGAGCATTACAGCTGGGGGATTTCCAACACATTCCCTGTTTTGCTCACACCATCAACTTGGTGGTGCAGAGCTTCCTACGAAATAATCGTGAGGTGCAGGAGATGCTTTCGGTGGCACGTAAAATTTCAGGCCATTTCAGGCATTCAGCCACAGCAGTTTAACTTGCCCTGCCACCAACTTAAGCAAGAGGTGGTAACTAGGTGGAATTCCACCCTGTACATGCTTCAGAGGATGGAGGAACAGCGCAAAGCCATCCAAGCATATTGCACAAGCCATGACATTGGGAAAGGAGGGGGGATGTATTTCACTCTTGCACAGTGGGGAATCCTTTCAGTGCTGTGCAAGGTCCTGAAACCATTTGAAGTTGTGACGTGTGAAGTGAGTGCAGACTCTGCTAGTTTGAGCCAAGTCAATCCTTTAATTAGACTATTGGAAAAGCAGCTTGAGAAAATGAAGGAGGAGCTGAAAGCAAGCAATTCAGCAAAGTATGTTGGCCTTGTCGATCAAGTACTTCATTCGCTTCACAATGATCCTTGAGTTATTAAGATCTTGAACTCGGATCAGTACGTTTTGGCCACTGTGCTTGATCCAAGGTTTAAGACCTACATTGAGTCTTTACTTGTAAATGAGCAAGATGTGAACTTTTGCAAGGAGCTATTGCTCAGCAAGTTGGCCGCTGAACTGGGCCTCGGCTTGACGACGTGTCCTCCTTTACTTTCTAAAGCTGCTGCTGCTCGTAAAAAATTAAATTTCCAAAAACGAAGCAGGGAAGACGCAGGGGGCAGACCAGAACAATTTAACATCTGGGCTGGTTTGAAGGATTTTTAAAAAAAATGTGTCACTTTGCCCATAACTCCATCCAATACGAGTATAAACATGCAAAGGATGGTGGAGGATTATTTTCAAGAGGTAATTGATATGGAAATGTCAGACAGTCCCTTTCCATACTGGGAGGAAAAGCAGGCCATTTGGAAACCCATGTACAAACTTGCTTTGCAATACCTAAGCTGCCCACCCTCCAGTGTGTACTCTGAACGAGTGTTCAGCACAGCAGGGAACTTAGTCAGTGATCGCCGTAGAAGGTTAGTTCCAAAAAATGTGGAGAAAATGATGTTTATAAAAATGAATTACATCTTCCACAAGGAAGACCTTCACCATCCAAGACATCCAAGCACTGACTGTTCTCTAATGGCGGATTCAAGCGGCGATGAATTGATAGTCTGTGATGATGATGTACACACTGATGAGGGTGAGGATGAAGCTGAAGATGATGACGATAACATCTTTTTAAAACTTTCTATGTAAGTCTAGGGTGCAATCTACCCCCAAAGAGGAAAGGGACTTGGGGCATTTCCATATCACGTACTGTCTTGAAAGGCTGCTGTTTGGGCAATTTCTCCTTAAGGGTAGGGTGTCATACACAGACTGACCCCAAACTGCCTTTGTCTATTTCTCTTAATATTGTACAGTCTATAACGGCTGAATTTTTTTGTATTTTCGACAACTGGAGGGGGGCCTAGAGAGACAGAAACCAAACTGGCTTTGTCCATTTCTTTACATATTTAACTATAAGTGTAGGGTGTAATATACATCCAAAGACGATGGCTGCATTGCCAATATGCATAGATGGAGAGGAAGACAATCTGGTTTGTGTGTAGAATTAATGACAGCCTACCAGGAATTAAACTTTTTTTTTGATAATTTATTAGCTTTACAATTAGATTTCTTATCCATGAAACAGGTGGAGCACTAAATTTGCTTATTTTAGGCCCAGAAACATTGATTTTCCAACAAAATAGCAAAACAAAACCAAACAAAACCAAAACACGACGGTAATCCAGATCCAAAACCGAATACAAAACCTAAACACGGGGGTCAGTGACCATCTCTAATTTATATAGAAGATATAATAACACAACTCCCGGAGATCACACTGATATATTCATATAGAAGATATAATAACCAGGGATGCGCGTTTGGATTATCGCAATCCGAGCCCGATCCGAGCACTGTTCGGGTATTCCCGCCGATGGCCACAATGAAAACGAGGCTTTGATGTCCTAATCCCGCCGTCGGATCTCGCAATACTCGGATTCTTTAAATTCCCTGCTTGCCGCCGCCATCTTCACTCGGGCATTGATCAGGGAAGCGGGTGTGTTTTGTTAGTGGTGTCCTCTGTCCTGATCATTCCTGTGGTTCTGTCCTGGTCATTCCTGTGGTTCTGTCTTGGTTATTGCAGTGGTGCTGTGTCCTGTGCTCTGTCCTGCTGAGTCCAGTGGTGCTTTGTCCTGTGCTCTGTCCTGCTGAGTCCAGTAGTGCTATGTCCTGTGCTCTGTCCTGCTAAGTCCAGTGGTGCTGTGTCCTGTGCTCTGTCCTGCTAAGTCCATTGATACTGCTATATATCAACTAAAAAAATTGGTACTGCAATCTAACTACGTTCACTGTTCCTGCAGTCTAAAAAAATTGGTGCTGCAATCTAACTACGTTCACTGTTCCTGCAGTCTAAAAAAATATAATACAATATTAATATATATAATATATATATATATATAATATTAATATTAATAAAAAAAATATAATGGAGTACAAAAATTTGGAGGATAAAGTAGGGAAAGATCAAGAACCACTTCCTCCTAATGCTGAAGCTGTTGCCACTAGTCATGACATAGACGATGAAATACCATCAACGTCGTCTGCCAAGGCCGATGCCCAATCTCCTAGTACAGGGCATGTAAAATCCAAAAAAGCCAAAGTTCACTAAAATTAGCAAAAAAAGAAAATTAAAATCATCTGAGGAGAAACGTAAACTTGCCAATATGCCATTTACGACACGGAGTGGCAAGGAACGGCTTAGGCCCTGGCCCGTGTTCATGACTAGCGGTTCAGCTTCACCCAAGGATCTAAGCCCTCCTCCTCCCCCCTTCTAAAAAATTTAAGAGAGTTAAGCTGTCATCAACAACACAGCAAACAACTCTGCCTTCTAAAGAGATGGCATCACAAATCCCCAAGGCGAGTCCAAGGGTGTTGGTGGTTGCGAAGCCTGATCTTCCCATCACTGTACGGGAAGAGGTGGCTCCTTCCACCATTTGCAGCACGAACTCTGCATATGCTGGAAGGATCAACCACAGTGCAGTTACAGATTTGGCTAATGAAGGTGTGAATGTTGTACACCGGGAGGAGGATATTGATGTAGCTGGCGCTGGGGAGGAACTTGACGAGGAGGATGCTGATGTGGTTATCTTAAATGAGGCACCAGGGGGGGAAACAGTTGTTGTCCATGGGATGAAAAAGCACATCGTCATGCCTGGCCAGAAGACCAAGAAATCCACCTCTTCGGTCTGGAATTATTTCTATCCCAATCCGGACAACAAATGTGTTGCCATGTGTACCTTATGTAAAGCTCAAATAAGCAGGGGTAAGGATCTTGGCCACCTAGGGACATCCTCCCTTATACGTCACCTGAAGAACCTTCATAAATCTGTGTTTAGCTCAGGAACTGTGGCTAGGACTGTCAGCAGTCCAGGGACACCTAAATCCCTTGGTCCTGTTGTATCTACACCAGCAACACCCTCCTCGTCAATTTCCTCCTCGATCTCGATTGGAGATAGTCCTGCAGGCCATGGCACCAGCATGACTGAGTCCTCTTCAATCCGGGATTCTTCCGAGGATCCTGCAGCGCTACGCCTACTACTGCCGCTGCAGCTGTTGCTGCTGGTAGTCGGTCATCTTCCCAGAGGGGAAGTCATAAGACCGCTACGTCTTTCACTAAACAATTGACCCGTACAACAGTTGTTTGCCATGAGCACGAAGTACGACAGTAGTCATCCTATGGCAAAGCGGATAACTGCGTCCTTAACAGCTATGTTGGTGTTAGACGTGCGTCCGGTGTCCGCCATCAGTGGAGTGGGATTTAGATGGTTGATGGAGGTATTGTGTCCACGGTACCAAATCCCGTCTAGATTCCACTTCACTAGGCAGGCGATACCCGGGATGTACAGAGAAGTACGAAAAAGTGTCCTCAGTGCTCTGAAAAATGTGGTTGTACCCACTGTCCACTTAACCACGGACATGTGGACAAGTGGTTCAGGGCAAACTAAGGACTATATGACTGTGACAGCCCACTGGGAAGATGCATCGCCTTCCACAGCAACAGCAGCAGCAGCATCAGTAGCAGCATCTCCAAAAGGCAGGCAAAGTTGTGTATCACCGGTTTTAGTAAGAGGCACAATGCTGACAACCTCTTAGAGAAACTGAGGGAAATAATCGCGCAGTGGCTTACCCCACTTACACTCTCCTGAGGATTTGTGGTGTCGGACAACGCCAGTAACATTGTGCGGGCATTACATATGGGCAATTTCCAGCACGTGCCATGTTTTGCCCACACAATAAATTTGATGGTGCAGCATTACCTGAAAAGTGACAGGGGTGTGCAGGATATGCTTGCGGTTGCCCGCAAAATTGCTGGACACTTTCGGCATTCTGCCACTGCCTACCGCAGACTCGAGCAACATCAGAAAAGCCTGAACCTGCCCTGCCATCACCTCAAACAAGAGGTTGTGACGCGCTGGAACTCCACCCTCTATATGCTGCAGAGGATGGAGGAGCAGCAAAAGGCCATTCAAGCCTACACAGCCACCTACGACATAGGCAAAGGAGTGGGGATGCGCCTGAGTCAAGCGCAGTGGAGACTGATTTCCGTGTTGAGCAAGGTTCTCCAGCAGTTTGAACTTGCCACACAAGAAGTCAGTTCCGACACTGCCAGCTTGAGTCAGGTGATTCCCCTCATCAGGCTGTTGCAGAAGCAGCTGGAGAAAGTAAGGGAGGAGCTGGTAAACCATTGCGATTCCACAAAGCATGTAGCTCTTGTGGATGAAGCCCTTCGTACGCTTTGCCAGGATCCGAGGGTGGTCACTCTTTTAAAGTCAGAGGAATACATTCTGGCCACAGTGCTCGATCCTCGGTTTAAAGCGTATGTTGTGTATTTGTTTCCGCGGACACAAGTCTACAGCGGTGCAAAGACCTGCTGGTCAGGAGATTGTCATCTGAAGAGGACCGTGACATGCCAACAGCTCCTCCTTCATTTTCTTCCAATCCTGTGGCTGCGAGGAAACAGCTGAGATTTCATAAACGACCCGCTGGTGGGGATGCTGAGAACATCTGGTCCGGACTGAAGGACCTGCCAACCATTGCAGACATGTCTACTGTCGCTGCATTGGATGCTGTCACCATTGAAAAAATGGTGGATGATTACTTTGCTGACAGCATCCAAGTAGACATGTCAGACAGTCCTTACTTTTACTGGCAGGAAAAAAAAGGCAGTTTGGAAGCCCCTGTACAAACTGACTCTATTTTACCTGAGTTGTCCCCCCTCCAGTGTGTACTCCGAAAGAGTTTTTAGTGCAGTGGGGAACCTGGTCAGTGAGCGGCGAAGGAGGTTGCTTCCGCAAAATGTTGAGAAGATGATGTTCATAAAAATGAATTATCAATTCTTCAATCAAGACCAGCAATGGCCTCCAGAGACTAGAGGGACCTGTGATTGTGGAGTCCAGCGGGGACGAATTGATAATGTGTGAGGGTGAGGAAGTACACACTGTAGGGGGAGAGGAATCAGAGGATGAGGATGAGGACGGCATCTTGCCTCAGTAGAGCCTGTTTACTTTGTACAGGGAGAGATGAATAGCTTTTTTTGTGTGGGGGCCCAAACAAACCAATCATTTCAGCCACAGTAGTTTGGTAGGCCCTGTCGCTGAAATTATTGGTTAGTTAAAGTGTGCATGTCCTATTTCAACAACATAAGGGTGGGTGGGAGGGCCCAAGGACAATTCCATCTTGCAACTATTTTATTGGCATTATGTGATCTTTGGGGCCTAGTTTTTCAAACTGCCATCCTGTCTGCCACTGCAGTGCCACCCCTAGATGGGCCACGTGTTTGTGCCGCCCACTTGTGTCGCTTAGCTTAGACATCCAGCTACCTCGGTGCAACCTTTTGGACTAAAAACAATATTGTGAGGTGTAAGGTGTTCAGAAAAGACTGGAAATTAGTGAAAATGAAAGTTATTGAGGTTAATAATAGTAATGGAGTGAAAAAAAAAATCCAAAAATCTGGATTTTAGCACTTTTTATGCTTTTTTAAAAAAAAATCAGAAACCAAAACCCAAAATCAGAACCAAAACCTTGAGTAGGGTGTTTTGGCAAAACCCATTCGAACCCAAAACCTCAAGGTAATCAGAACCCAAAACACAAAACACGAAAAGTGGCCGGTGCACACCCCTAATAATAACACAACTCCCGGAGATCACACTGATATATTTATATATAAGATATAATAACACAACCTCTGGAGATCACACTAATATATTTATATATAAGATATAATAACACAACTCCCGGAGATCACACTGATATATTTATATATAAGATATAATAACACAACTCCCGGAGATCACACTGATATATTTATATATAAGATATAATAACACAACTCCCGGAGATCACACTGATATATTTATATAGAAGATATAATAACACAACTCCCGGAGATCACACTGATATATTCAAGAGAAGATGTAATAAAACAACTCCCGGAGAACACACATATATAATCATATAGAAGATGTAATAACACAACTCCTGGAGATCACACTGATATATTCATATAGAAGATATAATAACACAACTCCCGGAGATCACACTGATATATTCAAGAGAAGATGTAATAAAACAACTCCCGGAGAACACACATATATAATCATATAGAAGATATAATAACACAACTCCCGGAGATCACACTGATAAATTTAAGAGAAGATGTAATAAAACAACTCCCGAAGAAAACACACATATATAATCATATAGAAGATGTAATAACACAACTCCTGGAGATCACACTGATAAATTCAAGAGAAGATGTAATAACACAACTCCCGGAGATCACACTGATATATTCAAGAGAAGATGTAATAACACAACTCCCGGAGATCACACTGATATATTCAAGAGAAGATGTAATAACACAACTCCCGGAGATCACACTGATATATTCATATAGAAGACATAATAACACAACTCCCGGAGATCACACTGATATATTCAAGAGAAGATGTAATAACACAACTCCCGGAGATCACACTGATATATTCATATAGAAGATATAATAACACAACTCCTGGAGATCACACTAATATATTCATATAGAAGATATAATAACACAACTCCCGGAGATCACACTGATATATTCATATAGAAGACATAATAACACAACTCCCGGAGATCACACTGATATATTCAAGAGAAGATGTAATAACACAACTCCCGGAGATCACACTGATATATTCATATAGAAGATATAATAACACAACTCCCGGAGATCACACTGATATATTCAAGAGAAGATGTAATAAAACAACTCCCGGAGAACACACATATATAATCATATAGAAGATATAATAACACAACTCCCGGAGATCACACTGATAAATTTAAGAGAAGATGTAATAAAACAACTCCCGGAGAACACACATATATAATCATATAGAAGATGTAATAACACAACTCCTGGAGATCACACTGATATATTCAAGAGAAGATGTAATAACACAACTCCCGGAGATCACACTGATATATTCAAGAGAAGATGTAATAACACAACTCCCGGAGATCACACTGATATATTCAAGAGAAGATGTAATAACACAACTCCCGGAGATCACACTGATATATTCATATAGAAGACATAATAACACAACTCCCGGAGATCACACTGATATATTCAAGAGAAGATGTAATAACACAACTCCCGGAGATCACACTGATATATTCATATAGAAGATATAATAACACAACTCCTGGAGATCACACTAATATATTCATATAGAAGATATAATAACACAACTCCCGGAGATCACACTGATATATTCATATAGAAGACATAATAACACAACTCCCGGAGATCACACTGATATATTCAAGAGAAGATGTAATAACACAACTCCCGGAGATCACACTGATATATTCATATAGAAGATATAATAACACAACTCCCAAAGATCACACTGATATATTCATATAGAAGATATAATAACACAACTCCTGGAGATCACACTGATATATTCATATAGAAGATATAATAACACAACTCCTGGAGATCACACTGATATATTCATATAGAAGATATAATAACACAAACTCTGGAGATCACACTAATATATTTATATAGAAAATATAATAACACAACTCCCGGAGATCACACTGATATATTTATATAGAAGATATAATAACACAACTCACGGAGATCACACTAATATATTTATATAGAAAATATAATAACACAACTCCCGGAGTTCACACTGATATATTTATATAGAAGATATAATAACACAACTCACGGAGATCACACTAATATATTTATATAGAAGATATAATAACACAAACTCTGAAGATCACACTAATATATTTATATAGAAGATATAATAACACAACTCCCGGAGATCACACTGATATATTCATATAGAAGATATAATAACACAACTCCTGGAGATCACACTAATATATTTATATAGAAGATATAATAACCCAACTCCCGGAGATCACACTGATATATTTATATAGAAGATATAATAACACAACTCCTGGAGATCACACTAATATATTTATATAGAAGATATAATAACCCAACTCCCGGAGATCACACTGATATATTTATATAGAAGATATAATAACACAACTCCCGGAGATCACACTGATATATTCATATAGAAGATATAATAACACAACTCCCGGAGATCACACTGATATATTCATATAGAAGATATAATAACACAACTCCTGGAGATCACACTAATATATTTATATAGAAGATATAATAACCCAACTCCCGGAGATCACACTGATATATTTATATAGAAGATATAATAACACAACTCCTGGAGATCACACTGATATATTTATATAGAAGATATAATAACCCAACTCCCGGAGATCACACTGATATATTCATATAGAAGATATAATAACACAACTCCTGGAGATCACACTGATATATTCATATAGAAGATGTAATAACACAACTCCCGGAGAACACACATATATAATCATATAGAAGATGTAATAACACAACTCCCGGAGATCACACTGATATATTTATATAGAAGATATAATAACCCAACTCCCGGAGATCACACTGATATATTTATATAGAAGATATAATAACCCAACTCCCGGAGATCACACTGATATATTTATATAGAAGATATAATAACCCAACTTTCCGGAGATCACACTGATATATTTATATAGAAGATATAATAACACAACTCCCGGAGATCACACTGATATATTCAAGAGAAGATGTAATAACACAACTCCCGGAGATCACACTGATATATTCATATAGAAGATATAATAGCCCAACTCCTGGAGATCACACTGATATATTCATATAAAAGATGTAATAACACAACTCCCGGAGAACACACTGATATATTTATATAGAAGATATAATAACCTAACTCCCGGAGATCACACTGATATATTTATATAGAAGATATAATAACCTAACTCCCGGAGATCACACTGATATATTTATATAGAAGATATAATAACCCAACTCCCGGAGATCACACTGATATATTTATATAGAAGATATAATAACCTAACTCCCGGAGATCACACTGATATATTTATATAGAAGATATAATAACCCAACTCCCGGAGATCACACTGATATATTTATATAGAAGATATAATAACCCAACTCCTGGAGATCACACTGATATATTCATATAGAAGATATAATAACCCAACTCCCGGAGATCACACTGATATATTTATTTAGAAGATTATAATAACCCAACTCCTGGAGATCACACTAATATATTCATATAGAAGATGTAATAACACAACTCCCGGAGAACACACATATATAATCATATAGAAGATGTAATAACACAACTACCGGAGATCACACTGATATATTTATATAGAAGATATAATAGCCCAACTCCTGGAGATCACACTGATATATTCATATAGAAGATGTAATAACACAACTCCCGGAGAACACACATATATAATCATATAGAAGATGTAATAACACAACTACCGGAGATCACACTGATATATTTATATAGAAGATATAATAACCCAACTCCCGGAGATCACACTGATATATTTATATAGAAGATATAATAACACAACTCCCGGAGATCACACTGATATATTTATATATAAGATATAATAACACAACCTCTGGAGATCACACTGATATATTTATATAAAAGATATAATAACACAACCTCTGGAGATCACACTGATATATTTATATAGAAGATATAATAACACAACCTCTGGAGATCACACTGATATATTTATATAGAAGATATAATAACACAACTCCCGGAGATCACACTGATATATTTATATAGAAGATATAATAACACAACTGCCGTAGATCACACTGATATATTTATATAGAAGATGTAATAACCCAACTCCCGGAGATCACACTGATATATTTATATAATAGATGTAATAACACAACTCCCGGAGATCACACTGATATATTTATATAATAGATATAATAACACAACTCCCGGGGATCACACTGATATATTTATATAGAAGATATAATAACCCAACTCCCAGAGATCACACTGATATATTTATATAGAAGATATAATAACCCAACTCCCGGAGATCACACTGATATATTTATATAGAAGATATAATAACACAACCTCTGGAGATCACACTGATATATTTATATAGAAGATATAATAACACAACCTCTGGAGATCACACTGATATATTTATATATAAGATATAATAACACAACCTCTGGAGATCACACTGATATATTTATATAGAAGATATAATAACACAACCTCTGGAGATCACACTGATATATTTATATAGAAGATATAATAACACATCTCCCGGGGATCACACTGATATATTCATATAGAAGATATAATAACCTATCTCTCAGGTAGACAATATTATAATCAGTCTCCTTATCACCTGTCATCCTCTCCTTTGCTGGACGTCTACTGTTCTCCATCCAGGGGAAGGTGAGTCCCGGCATTATTGTCCCCATATTGGGAAGTGTTGTGGCTCCCTGAGTGGGATGTGGAAGAGGCCTATGAGCGGGCACTCGGATTACCCCGGCGGGCCTGACATTGACATTCATGCTGACATCCATCCTCATATTCAGACTGTATGAAGAGCTCCCCGGGCTGTACATGGCACAGTAGCTACTGGTTCCATGGGGCTCTTGCTCTCCATTCCTTGGATTCAAGTAGCCGGCTGCCTGCTCTGGACTGTTCAAGATTTGGTCAATGCCAAAACTGATGGGTTCGTGGTGATTGGCTGTGTCCTGTGAGATTTCCAGGTGATCCATTGATCATGAGATTTGGAAAAGAGTCGATCTATAAATATTTGACATCTAATTGCTGCTCCCCTCAGTGCTCTGCTGAATTCTCTGCTTGTAGAACGGGATTCACTGACGTTAACAGCGGGGGCGCTCTTACTTCAAACTGTGTTTCCAATGGAATCAGCATAATTACAGCAGGGTTCTTATTGGAAATCTAGAGTTGTGGAAATAATTGCACTGGATACAGTGCAGGGAATACTACTTGTACTGGAGAGATAAAATAACCCAACCGCCAGATGTAGAATTCACATAACAACATTTTATTGGGGTGCAGTGGTTTGATGTTTGGGGGTAAAATCATTTTACTGGGCTGAGGTGTTGAGGTCAATGATCACTGATCTGTTTTGAGGTGCAGTGTTGAATTTAGTTCTGGAGTGCTGTTCTGGAACACTACTTCTGGGGTACTGTCTCAGAATACTGGTTTTGGGGTGCTGCCCTGGAACACTAATTCTGGGGTGCTGTCCGGAAACACACATCGAGTTAGGGTACAGTAATCCTGTCACTGCTGGATGAGGACAGTGATAATGACAATGAATGCAGGATGTAAACTAGAGGCTTTGCATTTGGCAGCCTTATTGCTCCCCAATATGTCCCGTTCACCCCACTTGGTCATTTGTTAAACAATGCCAGAAGCAAGCTCCCAATTCAGGTGACAGTTTGTTCAAGCAGCCCACGAGCCTGATGGAGAAGAAGCTCAGCTAGGGGATGTATTGGGGGGTGATCCCTAGAGAAGACTGGGGAGAATTGAAAGCTCATCTTCTCGGTTCTTTTGTCTGACATTGTTGGCAGAAAGCCTGTCCATTGTCACACAGGACCACCATAGGCCTTGCAGGTCTCCCTTCCATTCTCACCCAATAGAACAGATCCCCAATTTCCTAATGACTCCAGGAAGCGATACGTATGAGCATTGTGGTCCCTCGTTAAGGTCAGTTCGTCTCGCTCCACGCACAGGTCCAGGTAATGTATCACTCAAGTACAAGTTCCTTAATAACTTCCAGTGCTGGCCATGGCTCAGCTCATGTCTCTGTCTGTCTGATGGTTTAATGGTCCTGGTGTAACTATCAGTTCAGCTTAGGATGGGACCAGCTCATACAATTACCATCCTCTAATGACTTCACCGTCCTGGAAATCAGAGTGCAGAGCCAAATAGGAGCCCCCACCAAGGGCGTCTCTTACACTTTAACCCATGTTCAGCTGGAAAGGACAGGAGGACGTTGCAGTAAGGCTGAGAAGATGGGGAGTATATATATATATATATATATATTATAATATACAGTATATCACCCGCACACCATACTGTATTACGGGCAGGATATAAAAGGCTATCACAGTATTGTGTGTTATGTTACACATGTAATATGTTGTCATCTCATTCTACAATGCTGAGGTTTACTCCTCTTCTTGACATTATTATAATAAGCTGATTGTTAAGAAGAATCACATAATGTCAGGATTATATCTATTGTATAATTATTACTTTAAATTGCCAACAGATGAAGCAGCGCTGTACACACAGACAGATTACACACAATGACATGAAACATAAGGTACATCTAACCCTGTCCATATGAGCTCACAATCTAAGAGTTGCGGAGAACACTTGCTACATAGGATAGTAGAATATTTGTTGTAGCTGTTGGTGGGGAAAATGTGTTTGTGGCCATTGTAAGAACAGTGATTATGGAGAAGGAGAGGTGTAGTGCAATAATAATACTAATAATATAGATTAATAATGTATATATTACAGTATACCGCAATATGTGATCAACCACAGCAGAAGGAACCATGTTTGTCCATTACTGTTGTAATGTAGCGATACATAGAGAGCCAAATATTACTGTCAGTGTAACTGGTATTATTGTCAGTATAACGGATATTACTGTCAGTGTAACTGGTACATTGAAATGTTATACAGCATGTTACGCAGACTATAAGGATATACTGTAAATAATAATAATAATAATAATAACAGTAATAATAATAATAGTAATAATAATTTGATACAGGAGGGTGTATATTAGTATTAATATATTTGCTTATACGTAAGTAATTTGTTTCTAATGAAAAGAAAAGATTGATAAACTAATGGGCGATCATTCTTAATGGAGACGGCTCACTGTGGATGAGTAAAACTTTGTATCATGGAGAAGATGGAGCTGAACGCTAATTACAGACATAAGACGCCCGGTTCTCCTTTCCATAGAGCAATAACAGGAACTAAATGCAGAAAGTAATAAATAATAATCAGTGTCAGATCCTTCTCGTTCTCCTGCGGGATCTTTCATTATGTTCTTATTAAACGCTGTGGATCACGTTATCATTCATGGTTTCTGTTATTTTGTTTAATCATTTATATACTGTACATTGAGACAGTTCACTATACATTAATTACCTTCAGTAAAAACACTGTATAGAATGATCAAAACTATCATTGTTATAATGATTATTAGTGATTTTATTAGTATTACTAGTATTACTATTTTTGCTGTTGTAGTTATTACTATTAGCATTATCATTGTATTGTATGGCTATTGTTGTTATATTATTATTACTACAAGTATTATTAATATTATTGTATTCAGATTTTTTATTACTTTTATTATAATTAATCTTATTATCAATAAAAAAAAATTATCCATATGATATGATTTATATTATTTTATCATTATTTTTATTATTGCATTGCATTTTTATTAATATGTATTACTTTTATTGTTGTTATTTCTACTTATTTATTGTTGTGTATTTATTATTATTATTATTATTATTATTACTACTACTAATATTATTATACTTATTACTAGTAGTATATTATTGTATTGCTCTGCTATGATTACTACTGTTATTGTAGCTGTTATATTATTATTACTATTTGTATTATACCATTATTGTATACATATTTTTAATATTATGATTCTGATTTTTTTATTATTTCTGTTATTATATTCCTATTACTATTGTCTTCATTATTATTCATTATTATTTGATTATTTATCTTATCAATAATATTATATTCCTATGTTTATTGATATAATATGTTTTAGATTATTTTATTATTGCTATAATTGTTATCAATATTACTTTCATTGTTCTTATTGCTATTGCTTTTATATTGGTACTATCATCATCATTGTTATCTTTATTGTTGTAGATAATAATAATAATAATAATAAATAATATATATATATATATATATGTTAACCCGTGCATGATACTCATGAATTCTAGTAAAATCAAGCTACTTAAGGTGTTAAAAAGGTTCTTGTCATGCATTTGGGCCTAGGCCACGCCTCAACCACCAACCACTCCCCACTGTCACCCCCGGCAACCACCAACCACTCCCAACTGTCACCCCCGGCAACCACCAACCACTCCCCACCGTCACCCCCGGCAACCACCAACCACTCCCAACTGTCACTTCTTCAAGAAATATATATATATTTTTTTTTAATCTTTATAAACACTTTTCACAATTAACAAATTAAATTAACAAATTAAAAACATCTTAGTATACCAAATTTCAGCCCTTTCTGAATTTTTTTTTACACACACACTAAGAATTTAGTAGGTCAGTGTATAACTATACCCAGCAGGTGGCGCTGCAGCTTGGTTTTATTTTTTTCACACACAGACAGACTAACACACGCCACTAGACATTTATATATTAGATATATATATATATATATATATATATATATATATATATAGACACATAGTGAAAGAGAGCCTGATTCATTAAGGAACTGAGGCACATAAGTTAAATACTAGTGTAAACTAAAGCTATCTAGTATTTGTGTAATACATTACAAAACAGACAGTATTTATCTTATGTGCAAAATAGAAAACTTATTTTCACCACTTTCATTTTAACATGGTTTTGACCAGGAGACTTAAGTAAGAAATTTCTTGCCTCCGTCCCTTAATGAATCAGGCCCAGAGAGAGAGGGAAACATTAATAAGATAAAGAATTATTTTAGATGGTGATAACAGGACACTGAGATGGTACAGTAACAAGATTTGATAAATAAGTGACCCCATACAGAGACAGTCCTATCGCAGAAGAAACCGTTTGGTATATAGGGCCAAGAAATCCCCAGAAGAGGTGAAAACAACAATCTAGACAAAACTTGTTAGGAGGTAAATGTAAGATGTACACGGCAGAGGTAGGAGGGGCTCGTGGGGTGTCCTAGCTCAACTTTAAATCACACTGCAAAGATAAATGTAAACCTAGACAGCCCCCCACCCCCCACCATACATAGCAAGAGGCAAATCTACACCTTTAGCTGGACCTCCTGCGGACAGTTCTATGTCTTCTATGAAGAGGTTAAATTCTACCCAGTGATCAGTGGGGGGAGTGTTATTTGCTAATTAAATTATTCCCAATTCAGGCAAAAGCCGAGACACTTGTCTGGGAGAGAAGAGGAATCTCTAACTGCTGGATGATGGTCCGACAAAGGGTTCTATGTCCTCTATCCAGAGACCACTGAACAACTATGTACATCACATGTACATCACATGTACACTGTATGTATGTATGTATGTATGTATGAGGTGAGGGAGACTGTGATCAGTACAATGTATACACTGTATACACATTCGTGACTAGATCCCATATAAGTAACTTATGACATAAGTGTACTTAAAGGAAATAGTGCAGGGCGCTTATTTATATAATTGCAAATGTACTTATTTTTGATATTGTGGGTATCTTGGTAAAGGAAATATCTTTATTTTCTGAGACCAGGGGAAGAAACTCGTCTGATTTAACCTTGCTAGAGGAAATGCATGATTTCTGAGGTATATATCTGATACAATAAGCCTTTGTTGAGGAAGTCTTTTGTGTATCCTGGAGTAGGGAAATGACTTGTTTGGGGTGTTGTACCTTTCTTTGGGAATGTGTATTCTGCAGCTGTCTGAAGAAAGGACCCATGTTAATCTCATGTTAATTAGACCTTTTGATGTGTGAGGGCCCAGCACATGAAGGCACAGGAAGGTTTAATTAAGACTTGCTACTAGATTTCCTGCATCTAAAGCAAGATGCAGGAAGTCACAGCACGTTTTAGGATATATCACAGATAAGTGAAATATTGTTAGCTTTGCATTAAATGTGAATCCATGTTTGGGTAAACAAATTACATCCTGATTCTAAAAATATCTCAGACCTCAGGGGGCTGGCTTACCCTGTTAGACTGTGTTCAAATCTGTATAAAAAGCACTGTCCTGTATTGAAAATTGTTCTTCTTGTTATATATGACTTGCTCCCTGGTACCTTCAACCAGGGTGAGCAAAAAAACATCTGCTTGGAAACCTCTCTATCCCCGTGACCTACAGATTAGAACCAAAATCGAATCCGTTCCTGGCTGTTTCTGAGATTTGGACCCAGGTTTCCGGTACCACTGCTCTGACAGCTACCCAACAGCTTTGGCCAGTGTGATAGGCCAGAGAGGATCCAACCACAGCAACCCTGATCCATAGAAAGAGGTCATGAGTACCAGCCCAGGTACACCAGTAAAGGGGTACACTAGCAGCGACAGTTACCCAGAAGGAAAGTGGTTCTGGATGCCATAAAGGAGCCCAGTGGTGGCAGCAGGCTCCTCCTACTGCAGCAGGAGGGGCATATTCGGAATAACAAAAGGGGACAGTGGCAAAGTAACCCAGCCGGTTCCCAGCAACAACAGACAGGGTGGCATAGGCGGTCCATTTTGTCACAGATTTAACTGGTGGCAGCGGTGGGATAACCCCAGGCGGCTTTTCATGAACCAATAGGTAGAGCCGAGTTATCCAGGACAGGAATAACTGAACCCAGGGGAACGCACAGGATGTCTAACTACACCAATATGTCCAGGGCGGACCATGAGACTCTGTGCAATGCCAATCACATTGACCTCAGCCATTCACCAAGCAGGGCGGAGATGAGAGTAGCTGTACGAGTGGCACCGACACCATGGTACCATACTGGCCAACTGGCAAGTATGATCCGGGAGCTGCCGAGGAAAGATGGGCATGCAAGGGGCGGGGCTCTGAAAATTGCATCATTTTGGCCCCGCCCCCGTAAGGTAATGACGCAAACGCATCATGTTACATTGAGGGGGGGGGGCAAATGCCGCGCTTCCTTGTCAATCCCGGCGTTTTGGACCTAATTCTGTAGGAAGTGGGCAGATGCGGGAGATTGTCATACTCTCCCAGGAGTCTCACCCGAAATGTGTGAGTCTCCCAGACATTCCGGGAGAGTTGGCAAGCATGCGTGGTACCCAGGCAGAGGAAACTTATGGCAGCTGTGAAGATACGTGGTTCCCAAATCACTCAGACACGGTATTAGAGGAAAAATGGAAGGATGATTTATTCTGCAGAACAGGATTAAATACAGCACGGCCCCTTAATGATAGCAGGTCCAAACAAGTGAGGAAATCCAGTGAGCTAGGTTCCACAGTATATCTCTGGCAGAGGATCACCTCTTGGTCAAAGTCAGTCACATACATGTCCAGCTCCCAGAGTAGCCTCTTATATCACCTCATAATCCCACCTCGGGAACTGCCTGCCCAGGGAAGTTGCAAAAGGTCTTGATTGGTGGGCTGCTTACACTATCCAGTCCCCTCTGCTACCTGCCCAGGTGTCTTCCCTTAGGTGACCCCTGCTGGCTCCGGCTCCTGGCTGGCTGTAGAGCTCACTAGTGGACAATAGGGAGCAAACAGAAATAATAATGGTAGCTTAATTCACTCAACTTCTGAGTGTTCCCTATGGAGGTGGAATTTAACCCCTGAAGTACTTTTCCAAGGAGATCTAAGCCACACCTCATAACAATGGATATTTGAGACAAGTGATAATTACATTAGCTAACACAAGCAAAATGACTTCTGCTGTCCTGTTATTTTCACACTATATGGCAATATTCTTTATATTTCTAATACATACAAAATTGCAAGTAATTGTAAGGCCAAAATGTACCTAATAACATGATATAATAATACACATAATACACCAATGCTCAGGTGTATATACTTAGACTGGGCTAAGGATTAAAAAGTACTTTAAACTGTAAGAAACAGGTGATGAATTAAAAGACCTCAGTCCAGCAGCACCCGTTTCGTGACAGCGGCAATGGTCAAGGCGGTGGCCCAGTTGATGACCGGGAGCTAGTTACCCCAGACACCCAGACAGTAGAGATTCCTGCTCAACAGCCTGCAGCGACCTCTACTCAGCAGACTGCCCCTGCACAACCAGTCCCTCTGTCCTATGATGTGCGCAGGACTGCCGGGCTAAAGATCCAGCTGGCGGTCTTAGGGGACAACGCATCTGCAGCTGAGCGGGCACAGGTCATCGAGGCATGGTGCCAAGAGGGAAAGGCACCAGCCATGCAGCCTAGGGGGGAGGTGCCCCCTAGAGGATCAGGACTGTCATGTCTACATTGCCCTAAATTTGAAAACTGTGTTGGGAATATTGATGAGCACCTGCAGGTATTTGAAAGGTCCTGCAGACTAAACGCTGTACCCAGAGAGGAATGGGTTAAGCATCTGTTGCCCGCACTACAGGGATGTGCAGTGGAGGCCTACCGTGGGGTGCCCACAGAGGACTGTGAGGACTATAATATAGTGAAAAGGGCACTCCTTAAACAGTGCACTATTACCCCAGAGACCTATCGTCTGAAGTCCCGGGACTTTACTAAGAACCTCCACGCCACCCATGAGGAGTTTGCCAACCTGCTGCGAGAGTCTGCCAGTAAGTGGGTGCGTGGGGCAGGTGCCCAGACCATGGAGGGGGTAATAGCTTCAATGTGCCAAGAACAGTTTCACCGCCAGTGCACAACGGTGGTGACCGACTGGGTGCTCGGCTGGAAGCCAGGTACCCTGGAAGCAGCCGCCCAGCTGGCGGATCAGTATGTGGCAGTGAGGCCACACTGCCAGAAGCGCCAGGTTAACAGCCAACCCCAAAGGACTGTACAATTAGGGGGACACCGCTCTTCTACTCACCCCAAAAAGCAAGCATCTAACCTTTCGGATACCTTTTGCCAGCCACCGCCCTGTTCTGTCCCTGGGAGTAATCAGAGACCACCGGAGTCCAGGCTGGAGAGGTGCTACAACTGCGGGAAAAACGGTAATTTAAAGATGGACTGTTCCACAGCCCTAGCACCCCAGACTCAAGCCCCTAATCCAAGTCCTGGGGCCCAGCTGACTTGCTTAACTGGCGAAGGTGAACCAGTAGAGACTGTTTCCACCCCTGCCAGCCCAACGGAGTGTGGTGTGTCTGAAGTTGACTCAGCGAAGAGAGTCACTTGTTTATCCAAAAGACCCCCCAAATACATGTGGAGGAACCTGCAGCCAATCCAATTGGGACCCCTGCAGGGTGAAGAACTTAGAGACTCAGGGGCCTCAAAGATGGACTGGAGAAGGAAGTGCCTGTCACAAGGGTGTATCTGAACTGGGGAGATGTCCAGGAGTTGCAAGATGTTGCCATTATGGATGGCCTCCCAACTGATGTGATCTTGGGCAACAATTTTGGGGGTGGAAATGTGACCACATTTCTTAACTCTATCACCCAGAGCCAAGCTGCTATGCTACAGTCTACAGGATCTACACCTGCACAACCCAGCCCAGAGGAACAGACCACAGCTGCTAGACAACAGTCATCACCTGTAACCATAGCTTCAGCCAGCCCGGAGGAAAAGACCACATCTGCTATTTCTTCAGGAAACAGCCAGCCCTTTGCCTCTGAAAAGAATACGTCCCCTAGCTACGCAGAGGGTGTTGTCTCTTGACAACCTGATTGGGGTGCTCGGTGATGCTCATGTCCCTAGCCGTATGCCAGCTTCAGCGGTGAATACAGCTGATGACAGTGACCTCCCTTTGACTGACCCCACTTTGACTGACCCTAGTCACTCCAACATAGAATCCCCTGCAGCGTATACTGACTTAGACGATAGTGAGGGCCGCAGGGAGAAGTTCAGGGCAGCACAGCTTTCTGTTTCATCACTGGAGGCTTGTGGCGCCCCGGCTGGTGGCAGCCTTCCAACGATGGAGTCGGCGAGTGTGACCTGGCGTAAAAGGTTGTTGTACCATGTAGTTAGGATGGGGATAGACCAGTCCAGGAACAAGTTCAACTGGTGATACAGTCACACTCCTCCTTCCCTTGTCCATGCGGGCAATCAGTGTGCCATGTCCACACGATTTGACTCCTGGTCCGCAGTCTTTTAGGGTTACCAGAAACAGAAACCCCGATCCATAGTAAGAGTTTAGGGGTACCAGCCCAGGTGTACCAGCAAGTGTGTACCCTAGCAGTGACAGTTACCCAGAAGGAACCCGGTTCTGGATGCCGGTAATGCGTCCAGTGGTGGTAGCATTTGTAAGCCCCTCCTACTGCGGTTAGAGGGAGCAATTGGGATAATGAAAGGGAACGGTGGAAAAGTAAGCCCAGCCGGTCCCCAGCCGGTCCCCAGCAGCAACAGACAGAGTGGCATAGGCATCCTGTCAGTCACTCACAATGAATAGACTTAGTTAGCACTTCCTGCTATCCGCAAAACAGACTCCCTCCTCACATATGCCTAAATTGTAGATTTCCTCAAGCAAAGTTACAAAACCCCAAACAAGACATTTCTTCTACCAAAATACACATAAGACTTCCTCAACAAATGCTTATTGCATCAGAAATGAATACCTCATAAATGAATGTCATTCCTCTACAAAGTGCCACACGATATAGTAAAATCAGTACATTGCAATGATATAAATTGATACCATAAGCTATTTATAAGTGATCCAGTCGCACCATAACTCCTACTACATCTCCCACATTACTCCATATAACACATACCTCCTACTACATCTCCCCCATTACTCCATATAACACATACCTCCTACTACATCTCCCCCATTACTCCATATAACACATACCTCCTACTACATCTCCCCCTTTACTCCATATAAAACATACCTCCTACTACATCTCCCCCATTATTCCATATAAAACATACATCCTACTACATCTCCCTTATAACTCCATATAACACATACCTCCTACTACATCTCCCCCATTACTCCATATAAAACATACCTCCTACTACATCTCCCCCATTACTCCATATAAAGCATACCTCCTACTACATCTCCCCAATTACTCCATATAACACATACCTCCTACTACATCTCCCCAATTACTCCATATAACACATACCTCCTACTACATCTCCCCCATTACTCCATATAAAACATACCTCCTACTACATCTCCCCCATTACTCCATATAAAACATACCTCCTACTACATCTTCCCCATTACTCCATATAACACATACTTCCTACTACATCTCCCCATTACTCCATATAACACATACCTCCTACTACATCTCCCCCATTACTCCATATAACACATACATCCTACTTCATCTCCCCCATTACTCCATATAACACATACCTCCTACTACATCTCCCCCATTACTCCATATAAAACATACCTCCTACTTCATCTCCCCTATAACTCCATATAACACATACCTCCTACTACATCTCCCCTATTACTCCATATAACACATACCTCCTACTACATCTCCCCCATTACTCCATATAACACATACCTCCTACTACATCTCCCCCATTACTCCATATAACACATACATCCTACTTCATCTCCCCCATTACTCCATATAACACATACCTCCTACTACATCTCCCCCATTACTCCATATAAAACATACCTCCTACTTCATCTCCCCTATAACTCCATATAACACATACCTCCTACTACATCTCCCCCATTACTCCATATAACACATACCTCCTACTACATCTCCCCCATTACTCCATATAACACATACATCCTACTTCATCTCCCCCATTACTCCATATAACACATACCTCCTACTACATCTCCCCCATTACTCCATATAAAACATACCTCCTACTTCATCCCCCCTATAACTCCATATAACACACACCTCCTACTACATCTCCCCATTACTCCATATAACACATACCTCCTACTACATCTCCCCTATAACTCCATATAACACATACCTCCTACTACATCTCCCCCATTACTCCATATAACACATACATCCTACTACATCTCCCCCATTACTCCATATAACACATACCTCCTACTATATCTCCCCTATAACTCCATATAACACATACCTCCTACTACATCTCCCCCATTACTCCATATAACACATACATCCTACTACATCTCCCCCATTACTCCATATAACACATACCTCCTACTATATCTCCCCTATAACTCCATATAACACATACCTCCTACTACATCTCCCCCATTACTCCATATAACACATACCTCCTACTACATCTCCCCCAATACTCCATATAACACATACCTCCTACTACATCTCCCCTATAACTCCATATAACACATACCTCCTACTACATCTCCCCCATTACTCCATATAACACATACCTCCTACTACATCTCCCCATTACTCCATATAACTGTCACTCACCGGACTGTGAGTGCTTCTTCCCGTACATTTAGGAACCGTGGCCGTCCACCATCCTGAGGGTCTGCGCATGCGCAGCCCTTTCAAACCCTTCAGTACCTGTCCCTTTAACTTAATTGGCAGATCAGCCAACACTCCCTATATTAAGCACCTGTGGTCAATACCTCGTTGCCTGATCTTGGAGTCTCATTCCCCATGAGCCTCTGAAGGTGTTCCTGTGTTTCCTCGTGTATTCAGCGCTGCTGATTCCTGTGGTTTCCAAACCACTTCTACTCCTGTGGTTTCCAAACCACTTCAACCCACCTGTGTTTCATCGTGACTGTTAGCGGATTCCTATCCGCTGCCTCCGTGCACTACAGTCTTCAATCTACTTCAACTCGCCTGTGTTTCATCGTGAGTGTTTGGCTGATTCCTATCTGCTGCCTCCGTGCACTACAGTCTTCAATCTACTTCAACTCGCCTGTGTTTCATCGTGACTGTTTGGCTGATTCCTATCCGCTGCCTCCGTGCGCTTCAGTCTTCAGCTCATCTCATCTCTCCCGTATTTCCTCGAGACTGCTACAACTGATTCCTATCCGCTGCTCTTCGTGCTCAACAGTTCCAGCTCAGCTCTGCTCTCCCGTGTTTCATCGTGGCTGCACCTGCTGGTTGCTATCCGCTACCTCCGTGTACCTGCAGAGTCCTGCTGGCTGCTACTCCTCAGTTCTACTCGTCCTACAACAGCTGATCCGCTCTCCGTGCTTCTCCGTGTTCCCGCTGGTCTCTACTCGCCAGTCTGCATCGGATCTACGCCTCGCTGCTTTCATCTCGTCTAGACCATCTCTACTCTTCAGGGTCCTCCAGGAGTCCAGTTCTACATACTACTGCTTCCTGAGTATTTGTTCCCCTGCTGGTCTACCTACCTGTGCGCTGCACCTACTTGATTACCGCTTCACCCCTCCAGGGACTTCGCATCCTGCCGGCCTCCAGCCGTTCAGGTATCTCTGCACTCCTGTCTGACAGCCTGCTCCTGAACCACGGTATGCATACTTCTCATTGACTGTGCTGGTGTATTGCATATCTTGCTGGACTGAGTTTGTTCTCCTCTGGAGTTCACTATCCGCTGAGACTATTGCCATCGTTGACTGTGTTATCTTGTGCCGGATTACCTCAAGTGACTTTCTATTATTGCAGTGCTGTTCAGTCATTAATATATTGTGCATGTTATTGTGGATCAAGTTTAAGGTGCCCGTGTATCCCCTGTATTGCAGTCTCTCCCCGTGCTCCTCCTCACATATATATTCAGTGGTACAACTTGCTAGAGGCAGACCACTGATCCCTGTTTCCTGTGTCACCTGTTCCAGTATCCTCTCACATAGCAGTGGTACAACTTGCTAACGCAGACCACTGACTCCCCGGATACCTCCACTTGGATTCCATTCCTTCACCTAGACAGCGGTACAACTTGCTAACCGCAGACCGCTGACTCTCATCACCTCCTCGTTTCTGTTGGACATTCCTCCTCACTATAGCAGTGGTACAACTTGCTACCGCAGACCACTGACTACCCTCACGTGTCCTTTGTCCATACAGTTCCTCGTGTATCACTATATCCATATTACCAGTGCTGCTAGTCATAGACTTTCCTGAGCATCTCTATCATCTGCTATTTCCTGTTCCGTGATCACCCTGCTACCAGAGTACCATATTACCATCTATACTGCTCTGGTAAGCCTATCACCTGGTGATCCCTGGGTAAAGACTCCTAGTGCCCATGACAGTAAGATCAGGCCATGACAGACCCAGATACGGAACCTACAGCCAAAGAGATGCTGCGGCATCTGGTTACCCGTATTGAGCAACAGGAAGTTCGCCAACGGCATTTACTGCGGTGTTACCAGGCGTTAGCCTCCCAAAGAACGTCTGTGCAAGATGCCACAACTACTGTTGATGCTCCTGTGCCTTCCTCCGTTTCCCCAGTGCCATCCCAGGTGTTTACGGCTTCCACGCTTCACCTGCCTACTCCGTCAAAATACGATGGAGACCCCAAAACATGTAGGGGTTTTCTTACTCAATGCTCAGTTCATTTTGAGCTCCAACCTCAAAATTTTTCTACCCATCGTTCCAGAGTGGCCTATCTTATTTCATTGTTTTCTGGACAAGCTCTCGCATGGGCTTCCCCTCTGTGGGAAAGAAACGATCCATTGTTACAGGATAGTGCCGAATTTATTTCCACGTTCCGAAGTGTATTCGATGAACCAGGTCGTGTTATTTCCGCTGCATCCAGCATTCTTCGTTTACGTCAAGGTTCTCATACAGTAGGCCAGTACGTCATTCAATTTAGGATCTTAGCCTCTGAACTTCAGTGGAACACTGAAGCATTAATTGCCGCCTTCTGGCAGGGGCTCTCCGATAAAATTAAAGATGCACTGACTACCCAAGAGATTCCTTCGTCACTAGAAGATTTGATCTCTCTTTGCCATCGTGTAGACATGAGGTTTCGTGAAAGAGAATCTGAGAAAACAACTCCAGTTAAAGCACCTCTTCGCTCAACCCCTCAGTTTCGTCCAGCTTCACCTTCCGTGATTCCCATGGAGATAGGACGTTCCAAATTATCTTTAGAAGAGAGGAAACGAAGAGTAAAGAATAGACTTTGTATCTATTGTGCTGATTCCACACATATGCTCAGTTCTTGCCCTAAGAAATCGGGAAATGCCAGGCCCTAACTAGTTCTGGAGAGGTGAAGTTAGGGTCCCTGGAGTCCTCTCCATCTTCTATAAAATTAAAAGTCTGCGCTTTTGATGTTACGATTTCCTTTGCTACCAAATCCTTTGAGTCACAGGCATTGATTGATTCTGGAGCAGCAGGAAATTTCATTTCTAAATCCCTAGTGAATCAATGGTCCCTACCAGTGATTACTTTGAAAACACCGATTACTGTGACTGCTATAGATGGATCACGTCTCATCAATGGTCTCATCACCCAGAGTACGTCTCCAGTAACGCTTCAGATTGGTGTGCTACACCATGAAGAAATATCGTTTTTAATTCTTCCTGTTACGACAAGTCTGATTGTCTTAGGCCTTCCATGGCTTCAATGTCATTCTCCCCAGATTGACTGGCGCACTTCTCAAGTTACGTCTTGGGGAGCTGAATGTCATCATCGTTGTCTCTCTCAAGTGGTTCCATTCAAAAGACAGCATTCGTCTATTCCACCAGGTCCTCCTCCACAGGATCCTTCATCTACGGATCTGTGTGATAAGGTTCAGTCTGAACGCCTTCCTCCTCATCGGGCGTTCGTGACGTCATCGGACGTTGAAGATGGATCTCAGGAGTCATCTTCAAAAAGTCAAGTGCTGGTGGTTCACGGTCACCATCCGTCTTTTCCGGAATTTCCTGCCCTCCCTCCCACCCAAGTTCCTGCTGTAGAGACTGTTTGTCAGACCTTCAAAAACATCTGGTCTCAGGTCAAAACCTGTTTAAAGAAGACATCTGCCAAATATAAGTCTTTCGCAGATAAGAAGAGGCGGGCTATTCCACCACTAAAAATTGGAGATCGTGTCTGGTTATCTACCAAAAATATTCGTTTGAAGGTCCCATCTATGAAATTCGCTCCTCGTTTTATTGGTCCATATAGGATCATTCAAGTAATAAATCCAGTTTGTGTCAAACTTCTACTTCCTAAGAATCTTCGTATTTCCAATGCCTTTCATGTGTCCTTGCTCAAACCTCTCATCATCAACCGTTTCTCGACTCCTCCTTCAGCACCTCAGCCAGTTCAAGTTCATCAGGAGGAAGATTTCGAGATTACTCAGGTATTGGACGCAAAAATTTCGCGAGGAGTTCTCCGTTTCCTCGTTCATTGGAAGGGCTTTGGTCCTGAGGAGCGTTCATGGATCAAAGCTGAAGATCTCAATGCCCCAGCTCTTCTTAAGAAGTTTTATTCCAAAAATCCGGACAAGCCCGGTTCCAGGCGTTCTGTGCCCACCTTTAAAAGGGGGGGTACTGTCACTCACCGGACTGTGAGTGCTTCTTCCCGTACATTTAGGAACCGTGACCGTCCTCCATCCTGAGGGTCTGCGCATGTGCAGCCCTTTCAAACCCTTCAGTACCTGTCCCTTTAACTTAATTGGCAGATCAGGCAACACTCCCTATATTAAGCACCTGTGGTCAATACCACGTGGCCTGATCTTGGAGTCTCATTCCCCATGAGCCTCTGAAGGTGTTCCTGTGTTTCCTCGTGTATTCAGCGCTGCTGATTCCTGTGGTTTCCAAACCACTTCTACTCCTGTGGTTTCCAGACCACTTCTACTCCTGTGGTTTCCTAACCACTTCAACCCTCCTGTGTATCATCGTGACTGTTAGCTGATTCCTATCCGCTGCCTCTGTGCACTACAGTCTTCAAGCCACTTCAACTCTGCTATGTATCATCGTGACTGTTAGCTGATTCCTATCCGCTGCCTCCGTGCACTACAGTCTTCAATCTACTTCAACTCGCCTGTGTTTCATCGTGAGTGTTTGGCTGATTCCTATCTGCTGCCTCCGTGCACTACAGTCTTCAATCTACTTCAACTCGCCTGTGTTTCATCGTGAGTGTTTGGCTGATTCCTATCTGCTGCCTCCGTGCGCTTCAGTCTTCAGCTCATCTCCTCTCTCCCGTGTTTTCCTCGAGACTGCTACAACTGATTCCTATCCGCTACTCTCCGTGCTCAACAGTTCCAGCTCAGCTCTGCTCTCCCGTGTTTCATCGTTGCTGCACCTGCTGGTTGCTATCCGCTACCTCCGTGTATCTGCAGAGTCCTGCTGCTGCTTCTCCTCAGTTCTACTCGTCCTACAACAGCTGACCCGCTCTCCGTGCTTCTCCGTGTTCCCGCTGGTCTCTACTCGCCAGTCTGCATCGGATCTGCGCCTCACTGTTTTCATCTCATCAAGACCATCGCTACTCTTCAGGGTCCTCCAGGAGTCCAGTTCTACATACTACTGCTTCCTGAGTATTTGTTCCCCTGCTGGTCTACCTACCTGTGCGCTGCACCTACTTGATTACCGCTTCACCCCTCCAGGGACTTCGCATCCTGCCGGCCTCCAGCCGTTCAGGTATCTCTGCACTCCTGTCTGACAGCCTGCTCCTGAACCACGGTATGCATACTTCTCATTGACTGTGCTGGTGTATTGCATATCTTGCTGGACTGAGTTTGTTCTCCTCTGGAGTTTACTATCCGCTGAGACTATTGCCATCGTTGACTGTGTTATCTTGTGCCGGATTACCTCAAGTGACTTTCTATTATTGCAGTGCTGTTCAGTCATTAATATATTGTGCATGTTATTGTGGATCATGTTTAAGGTGCCCGTGTATCCTCTGTATTGCAGTCTCTCCCCGTGCTCCTCCTCACATATATATTCAGTGGTACAACTTGCTGAAGGCAGACCACTGATCCCTGTTTCCTGTGTCACCTGTTCCAGTATCCTCTCACATAGCAGTGGTACAACTTGCTACCGCAGACCACTGACTTCCCGGATACCTCCACTTGGATTCCATTCCTTCACTCAGACAGCGGTACAACTTGCTATCCGCAGACCGCTGACTCTCATCACCTCCTCGTTTCTGTTGGACATTCCTCCTCACTATAGCAGTGGTACAACTTGCTACCGCAGACCACTGACTACCTTCACGTGTCCTTTGTCCATACTGTTCCTCGTGTATTACTACCTCCATATTGCCAGTGCTGCTAGTCATAGACTTTCCTGAGCATCTCATCATCTGCTATTTCCTGTTCCGTGATCACCCCGCTACCAGAGTACCATATTACCATCTATACTGCTCTGGTAAGCCTATCACCTGGTGATCCCTGGGTAAAGACTCCTAGTGCCCGTGACAATAACACATACCTCCTACTACATCTCCCCTATAACTCCATATAACACATACCTCCTACTACATCTCCCCCATTACTCCATATAACACATACCTCCTACTATATCTCCCCTATAACTCCATATAACACATACCTCCTACTACATCTCCCCTATAACTCCATATAACACATACCTCCTACTACTTCTCCCCTATAACTCCATATAACACATACCTCCTACTACATCTCCCCTATAACTCCATATAACACATACCTCCTACTAGATCTCCCCTATAACTCCATATAACACATACCTCCTACTATATCTCCCCTATAACTCCATATAACACATACCTCCTACTACATCTCCCCCATTACTCCATATAACACATACCTCCTACTATATCTCCCCTATAACTCCATATAACACATACCTCCTACTATATCTCCCCTATAACTCCATATAACACATACCTCCTACTACATCTCCCCTATAACTCCATATAACACATACCTCCTACTACTTCTCCCCTATAACTCCATATAACACATACCTCCTACTACATCCCCCCTATAACTCCATATAACACATACCGCCTACTACATCTCCCCTATAACTCCATATAACACATACCTCCTACTACATCTCCCCTATAACTCCATATAACACATACCTCCTACTATATCTCCCCTATAACTCCATATAACACATACCTCCTACTACATCTCCCCCATTACTCCATATAACACATACCTCCTACTACATCTCCCCCATTACTCCATATAACACATACATCCTACTACATCTCCCCCATTACTCCATATAACACATACCTCCTACTACATCTCCCCATTACTCCATATAACACATACATCCTACTTCATCTCCCCCATTACTCCATATAAAACATACATCCTACTACATCTCCCCTATAACTCCATATAACACATACCTCCTACTACATCTCCCCATTACTCCATATAACACATACCTCCTACTACATCTCCCCCATTACTCCATATAACACATACCTCCTACTACATCTCCCCCATTACTCCATATAACACATACATCCTACTTCATCTCCCCCATTACTCCATATAACACATACCTCCTACTACATCTCCCCCATTACTCCATATAACACATACCTCCTACTACATCTCCCCATTACTCCATATAACACATACATCCTACTTCATCTCCCCCATTACTCCATATAAAACATACATCCTACTACATCTCCCCCATTACTCCATATAACACATACCTCCTACTACATCTCCCCCATTACTCCATATAACACATACATCCTACTTCATCTCCCCCATTACTCCATATAACACATACCTCCTACTACATCTCCCCCATTACTCCATATAACACATACCTCCTACTACATCTCCCCCATTACTCCATATAACACATACCTCCTACTACATCTCCCCCATTACTCCATATAACACATACCTCCTACTACATCTCCCCCATTACTCCATATAAAACATACCTCCTACTATATCTCCCCTATAACTCCATACAGGAGCAGAATGGGCTGGCTGAAGCTGGAGGGCATCTGCCCCTGAGCCGGACCCATAGTGGGCAACATTGGGCTGGGTCACTGGTCACCTGCATTTTTTTCCCTTTAAAATGGGCAGCTGAGTTGAGTCTTGCCCCCCGGGCTAAAATTTGCCAGGCCTCCTCTGACTCCATATAACACATACCCCAACTATATCTCCGCCATTACTTACATATAGGCTCTTAGTTTACTCCATATAACTGTGTCCCCCTTATTCTGCAGTAGACCATCACATTATTTCTGCCCACTGCACCCTTCTCACATCTTTCCTAAACTATCGCTGCCCCTCCTGTTTGTTTCTCCATCTTTACTTCCCACATTTTCCTATTGTCTAGCTTTGCAGTATTTCATTAGTTTCTCACTATTACAGTAGCTTACTCCATTGTGAGTGTCCTATGCTCACTGTGAGTGTCCTATGCTCACTATGTTTAATGTGAGTGCACCATGCTCACTGTGAGTGCACCATGCTCACTGTGAGTGCAACATGCTCACTGTGAGTGTCCTATGCTCACTATGTTTAATGTGAGTGCACCATGCTCACTGTGAGTGCAACATGCTCACTGTGAGTGCAACATGCTCACTGTGAGTGCAACATGCTCACTGTGAGTGTCCTATGCTCACTATGTTTAATGTGAGTGCACCATGCTCACTGTGAGTGCAACATGCTCACTGTGAGTGCAACATGCTCACTATGAGCGCACCATGCTCACTGCGAGTGCACCATGCTCACTATGAGCGCACCATGCTCACTGCGAGTGCAACATGCTCATTGCGAGTGCACCATGCTCACTGTGAGTGCCCTATGTTCACTGAGGTGACAAGGTTTGGTCATGTTCATATCCACATTTCAGCGAGGTAAGTGCCCCCTGGGACAATTGTTTCTCTGTCTGAAGTCTGGAAGGTCTCCCCCTAACTCAGGGGTTTCATGGACATTTGGGGAGAGTAGGACTATTATATTATACGTGACTCTAAAAGAAGAGAGAGTCAGTCAGTTTTGATTATAACAAAATAAATGTAATAGGCCCTTAGTTTTTAGTTGGATTTGTAAAAGAGAAATATATATTATAAAATATACATCACACAATCAGCAAGTGGCAGAGTGTGTTTTGTTACAGAAAAGAGTCCCCAGTCCAATAATTACACCTAGAGATGGGTAATAGCGGCGATGCCTCAAGGCACAGATACATGACGGGTTTTGGGATAGTTTATATTTTATAACATGGCTCGTTTTACTAATCTACGATACACTTTGTGTGTCATTTCTAAGAGCCATTTATACTTAAAGGGAAATTTACTTACAGTTTACGGTACAGGGTTGGGCTCATCTATAGTTCCAATTTCACTTTCTTGATCAATTTGTATTGATAGAAAAATAAAATGTTTTTGCCGAATAACTTATACAACATTCCCAAGGAAAGGCTTCATGGCGAGAAAATGATGGAGTTCCACAAATCCAGAGCCCGACGAAGACAAATGCACAAAGACGTAATCTAATTTACTGACGTAACCTGACGGTTATAGTACAGTAAGTAATAACCATAAGAACAATATATATATATATACACAACATAAAGGGCACATCACCACTGAACGCAGTACATGTTAGTTATTTATTTACAGAATATGTCAGTAAAACTGTGACAATCAGTTGAACTAAACAAAATGATCATATTGGCCCCTTACTTTAGAGACTCCAACATAACAATATAATTTACATTCAGTCGCAGCCACCTGGTGACCTGGAACGTTCCGTTCCCCCATCAGTTTATGTTGTTTTAGGAAGTAGTAACAACCTTCCAGTACTTGGTTCTGTCGGACGTCCATATTCATGGTCACTAATAGTGGCCTCAGGGATCTGTTCTCTGGGACAGAAGAACGGACATCCTAAAGACTTGTCATTAACATACGTATCCAAGTGTAGGACACAGAGGATCTGCCTGATCACGTATCAGCTCCAAGGGTTCCGAGTCTACAGATGGAGCTCACTCATGTGAGCCAGAGGAACCTTCTCTAACTGAGTCATCTTCATCATCTGTCACATCAAACACCCCAACAAGGTGCTGGAAGACTTCAGAGGCCAGCGGAGAGTCTAACGAGAGAGAAAGACAGTAATGGGAGGGGTTATAGGGAGTAATGGGAGGGGTTATAGGGAGTAATAGGAGGGGTTATAGGGAGTAATGGGAGGGGTTATAGGGAGTAATGGGAGGGGTTAAAGGGAGTAATGGGAGGGGTTATAGGGAGTAATGGGAGGGGTTATAGGGAGTAATGGGAGGGGCTATAGGGAGTAATGGGAGGGGCTATAGGGAGTAATGAGAGGGGTTATAATGAGTAATGGGAGGGGTTAAAGGGAGTAATGGGAGGGGTTATAATGAGTAATGGGAGGGGTTAAAGGGAGTAATGGGAGGGGTTATATGGAGTAATAGGAGGAGTTATATGGAGTAATGGGGGGAGGCAGCTTACCTAGAGTAATAAGATTGCTTATATGGAGAAATAGGGGGGTAACACAGAGTATGGGAAGAGATTATATGTAGTAAAGAGGGGAGGTATAGGGAGATCTCTTACCAGGTGTAATGACGTGTAGTCTGGCGGACGAAGAAACCTGTCCGAATATGTTCCAAGCCTGACAGGTATAGAGTCCAGCGTCCCTCTGTGTAACATGATTTATCTGCAGCCAGCCGGTCACCTGATGTCTCTGAGGACCCCCCCGAGACTGAGACAAACACAACTAATATAAGATACATCTAGAAGTAGATCCAGGTGTCATATAGTTGTAACATAAAATCTGTACAAAGTATTATCATTATCTTATATTTATAAGGCGCCACAAGGGTCCGCAGCGCTGTACATGATCTATACAGAAAGCAGTGATCCATAACACGATACATGATACATGAAGAACAACATACAAAGACCAGACATACTGCATGAACAGAAATACAGGTAACACAGTAATGTAGATCAAATTATATGAGGGACAGAGAGTGAGACTGAGGGAAGTAATCAGAAGTAGGCCTGAGCTTAAGAAATCAGGGCTAGGGAAGCAGACCAACAGGTACAGAGGGTGATGGAATATTAGAAGGAGAACACAAGTAAAGAGGGCCCTGCTCCTAATACGTTTGTATAAAGAAATGAGTCTTAAGGACACGCTTGAAGCCTTTGAGAGTAGAAGCTAACCTGATGGAGAGTGGGAGATCCCTCCACAGCTGGGGAGCAGCCCGGGCTACGTCCTGGAGACGGGAGTGAGAGGAGGGGATCAGTGAAGTTGTGAGGCGGTGGTCAGAGGCAGAGCGGAGGGGGCGGGTAGGAGTGTAGGTAGAGATGAGGTTGGAGATGTAGGGGGGGAGATTGAGAGCTTTGAAGGTGAGGGTGAGGAGTTTAAATGTTATTCTGTAGGTCATGGGGAGCCAATGTAGGGACTGGTGGAGGAGGAAAGCGGAGACAGAGCGGTGGAAGAGATAAATCAGGCGGGCAGCAGCATTGTGGAAAGACCTAAGAGGGGCAAGAAAGGCCAGAGAGAAGGAGGTTACAGTAGTCGAGGCGGGAAATTACAAGAGAGTGAATAAGAGTTTTGGTGGCTTCCGTGGTGAGAAAGGGCCGTATCTTGGATACATTCTGGAGGTGGAAGTAGCAGGATTTTGAGAGGGACAGAATGTGAGGTTTGAAGGAGAGGGAGGAATCAAGAATGATCCCAAGGCATCGGACTTAAGGGACAGAAAGGAGGGTAGTATTATAAACAGACATATAGAGGGTGGATGGGAGAGTGCTGGAAGGGGGGGAAGACAATTAGTTCAGTCTTGGAAATATTGAGTTTAAGGAAGCACTGGGACATCCAAGAAAAGATGACCAAGAGACAGCAGGAGACATGAGACATAAGTGAAGAAAAGAGGTCCGTGGATGAAAGATAGATTTGGGTATCATCAGCATATAGGTGGTACTGGAGGCCAAAGGAGCTGATGAGGACACCTAGGGAGGAGGTGTAGAGGGAGAAGAGCAGGGGACCAAGAACAGATCCTTGGGGAACTCCGACAGGTAAGGGAAGAGGCCGGGATGTAGAGTCATGTGTAGAAACTGAGAAGGAGCGGTTGGTGACGTAGGAGGAAAAGCAGGAGAGGACAGTGTTACAGAGGCCTATAGATTTGGGAGTTTGCAAAAGGAGTGTGTGGTCAATGGTATCGAAGGGAGCAGAGAGGTCAAGAAGGATAAGAAAGGAGAAGTGTCCTGTAGATTTAGTGAAGAAAAGACCATTAGGGATTTTAGTAAGGGCAGTTTCGGTGGAGTGGAGAGAGTGAAAACCTGATTGGAGCGGGTCAAGGACTGTGTGAGAACAGAGAAAGGAGGTGAGATGGTTGTAGACAACCCACCTGAGAAGTTTGAAGGCAAAAGAAAGGAGGGAAATAGGGCGATATCGGTTCTTAGAGTATAGGGGAGATGAGAGCATGAATAAAGGAGGAGGGGAAGATTCCAGAGGAGAAGGATAGGTTGAGGAGGTGGGAAAGGAGGGAGCAGGCCTGAAAAGAGAGTGAGCGGAGGAGGTGGGAGGGGATGGGGTCCTGTGTGCAGGTAAAGGGGATAAAGAGAAGAGAGGGGTGCGGAATTCATCTGCACATACCAGAGTGAAGGAAGAGAAGGAGGGTGGGCTAGCAAGTGGGGATGACAGTGGGGAGGAGGGGAAGGAGATAACATCCATAAAGGAGGGAAAAATTAAGTAGGGAACGGGGAACAGTAGCACAAGAAGGGACTGCTGGGAGGAGAGGTCCTGACATATTGACTAAATTTTAAAGGTGAATTGTACAGTGTATAGAGGTCAGTACAGTGTATGTAGTACAGAGGTCAGTACAGTGCATGTAGTGTAGAGGTCAGTACAATGTATGTAGTACAGAGGTCAGTACAATGTATGTAGTATAGAGGTCAGTACAGTGCATGTAGTGTAGAGGTCAGTACAGTGTATGTAGTACAGAGGTCAGTACAATGTATGTAGTACAGAGGTCAGTACAGTGTATGTAGTACAGAGGTCAGTACAATGTATGTAGTACAGAGGTCAGTACAATGTATGTAGTACAGAGGTCAGTACAGTGCATGTAGTGTAGAGGTCAGTACAGTGCATGTAGTACAGAGGTCAGTACAATGTATGTAGTACAGAGGTCAGTACAATGTATGTAGTACAGAGGTCAGTACAGTGTATGTAGTACAGAGGTCAGTACAATGTATGTAGTACAGAGGTCAGTACAATGTATGTAGTACAGAGGTCAGTACAATGTATGTAGTACAGAGGTCAGTACAATGTATGTAGTACAGAGGTCAGTACAGTGTATGTAGTACAGAGGTCAGTACAATGTATGTAGTACAGAGGTCAGTACAGTGCATGTAGTGTAGAGGTCAGTACAGTGCATGTAGTACAGAGGTCAGTACAATGTATGTAGTACAGAGGTCAGTACAATGTATGTAGTACAGAGGTCAGTACAATGTATGTAGTATAGAGGTCAGTGCAGTGTATGTAGTATAGAAGTCAGTACAGTCATATATAGAGGTCAGTACAGTATAGAGGTGATATATACTTATACAAATATGTTACCTGTACAATGACATTTCGGTTGTCCCCCTGTACGGGTCTCTTGGTCCCGTCTTTCGTCCACTCCAGCTCAGCTACTGGTTGTGCAGAAACCTCACAGCCCAGAATCACACTGTGACCGACCACAGCGACCATGTCCCGGGGAGCGCTCAGGAGAACAGGAGCTGGGAGAGAAAGTATATATTACCCCTGCTCATACTAATACACATACCCCTGCCCTATTCCTAATACACAGACCTCTCCCCTCCTCCTAATACACAGACCTCTCCCCTCCTCCTAATACACAGACCCCTGCCCTATTCCTAATACACAGACCTCTCCCCTCCTCCTAATACACAGACCTCTCCCCTATTCCTAATACACAGACCTCTCCCCTATTCCTAATACACAGACCTCTCCCCTATTCCTAATACACAGACCTCTCCCCTCCTCCTAATACACAGACCTCTCCCCTCCTCCTAATACACAGACCTCTCCCCTCCTCCTAATACACAGACCCCTGCCCTATTCCTAATACACAGACCCCTGCCCTATTCCTAATACACAGACCTCTCCCCTATTCCTAATACACAGACCTCTCCCCTCCTCCTAATACACAGACCTCTCCCCTCCTCCTAATACACAGACCTCTCCCCTCCTCCTAATACACAGACCTCTCCCCTCCTCCTAATACACAGACCCCTGCCCTATTCCTAATACACAGACCCCTGCCCTATTCCTAATACACAGACCTCTCCCCTCCTCCTAATACACAGACCTCTCCCCTCCTCCTAATACACAGACCCCTGCCCTATTCCTAATACACAGACCTCTCCCCTCCTCCTAATACACAGACCTCTCCCCTATTCCTAATACACAGACCTCTCCCCTCCTCCTAATACACAGACCTCTCCCCTATTCCTAATACACAGACCTCTCCCGTCCTCCTAATACACAGACCTCTCCCCTATTCCTAATACACAGACCTCTCCCCTCCTCCTAATACACAGACCTCTGCCCTATTCCTAATACACAGACCTCTCCCCTCCTCCTAATACACAGACATCGGGACACACCGACCTCTCCCCTCCTCCTAATACACAGACATCAGGACACACTGACCTCTCCCCTCCTCCTAATACACAGACATCGGGACACACCGACCTCTCCCCTCCTCCTAATACACAGACATCAGGACACACTGACCTCTCCCCTACTCCTAATACACAGATATTAGGACACACCGACCTCTGCCCTCCTCCTAATACACAGACATCAGGTCACACTGACCTCTCCTCTCAATACACAGACATCAGGATACACTGACCTCTCCCTCATCCTAATACACAGACATCAGGCCACACTGACCTCTCCCCTACTCCTAATACACAGATATCAGGACACACCGACCTCTGCCCTCCTCCTAATACACAGACATCAGGTCACACTGACCTCTCCTCTCAATACACAGACATCAGGATACACTGACCTCTCCCCTCCTCCTAATACACAGACATCAGGACACACCGACCTCTCCCCTCCTCCTAATACACAGACATCAGGACACACTGACCTCTCCCCTTCTCCTAATACACAGATATCAGGACACACCGACCTCTCCCCTCCTCCTAATACACAGACATCAGGACACACTGACCTCTCCCCTTCTCCTAATACACAGATATCAGGACACACCGACCTCTCCCCTCCTCCTAATACACAGACATCAGGACACACTGACCTCTCCCCTTCTCCTAATACACAGATATCAGGACACACCGACCTCTGCCCTCCTCCTAATACACAGACATCAGGTCACACTGACCTCTCCTCTCAATACACAGACATCAGGATACACTGACCTCTCCCTCATCCTAATACACAGACATCAGGACACACTGACTTCTCCCCTCCTCCTAATACACAGACATTAGCACACTGACCTCTCCCCTCCTCCTAATACACAGATATCAGGACACACTGACCTCTCCCCTCCTCCTAATACACAGACATCAGGATACACTGACCTCTCCCCTCCTAATACACAGACATCAGGACACACTGACCTCTCCCCTCCTCCTAATACACAGACATCAGGACACACTGACTTCTCCCCTCCTCCTAATACACAGACATTAGCACACTGACCTCTCCCCTCCTCCTAATACACAGATATCAGGACACACTGACCTCTCCCCTCCTCCTAATACACAGACATCAGGATACACTGACCTCTCCCCTCCTAATACACAGACATCAGGACACACTGACCTCTCCCCTCCTCATAATACACAGACATCGGGACATACCGACCTCTCCCCTCCTCCTAATACACAGACATCAGGACACACTGACCTCTCCCCTCCTCCTAATACACAGACATCAGGCCACACTGACCTCTCCCCTCCTCCTAATACACAGACATCAGGACACACTGACCTCTCCCCTCCTAATACACAGACATCAGGACACACTGACCTCTCCCCTCCTCCTAAAACACAGACATCGGGACACACCGACCTCTCCCCTCCTCCTAATACACAGACATCAGGACACACTGACCTCTCCCCTCCTCCTAATACACAGACATCAGGACACACCGGCCTCTCCCCTCCTCCTAATACACAGACATCAGGACACACCGACCTCTCCCCTCCTCCTAATACACAGACATCAGGACACACTGACCTCTCCCCTCCTCCTAATACACAGACATCAGGACACACTGACCTCTCCCCTCCTCCTAATACACAGACATCAGGACACACCGACCTCTCCCCTCCTCCTAATACACAGACATCAGGACACACTGACCTCTCCCCTCCTCCTAATACACAGACATCAGGACAGACTGACCTCTCCCCTCCTCCTAATACACAGACATCAGGACACACCGGCCTCTCCCCTCCTCCTAATACACAGACATCAGGACACACCGACCTCTCCCCTCCTCCTAATACACAGACATCAGGACACACCGGCCTCTCCCCTCCTCCTAATACACAGACATCAGGACACACCGACCTCTCCCCTCCTCCTAATACACAGACATCAGGACACACCGGCCTCTCCCCTCCTCCTAATACACAGACATCAGGACACACCGACCTCTCCCCTCCTCCTAATACACAGACATCAGGACACACCGACCTCTCCCCTCCTCCTAATACACAGATATCAGGACACACCGACCTCTCCCTCCTAATACACAGACATCAGGCCACACTGACCTCTCCCCTCCTTCTAATACACAGACATCGGGACACACCGGCCTCTCCCCTCCTCCTAATACACAGACATCAGGACACACCGACCTCTCCCCTCCTCCTAATACACAGACATCAGGACACACCGACCTCTCCCCTCCTCCTAATAAACAGACATCAGGACACACTGACCTCTCCCCTTCTCCTAATACACAGACATCAGGCCACACTGACCTCTCCCCTCCTAATACACAGACATCAGGCCACACTGACCTCTCCCCTCCTCCTAATACACAGACATCAGGCCACACTGACCTCTCCCCTCCTCCTAATACACAGACATCAGGACACACCGACCTCTCCCCTCCTCCTAATACACAGACCTCTCCCATCCTCCTAATACACAGACATCAGGACACACTGACCTCTCCTCCCCCTCCTAATACACAGACATCTGGACACACTGACCTCTCCCCTCCTCCTAATACACAGACATCAGGACACACTGACCTCTCCCCTCCTAATACACAGACATCAGGACACACCGACCTCTCCCCTCCTCCTAATACACAGACCTCTCCCATCCTCCTAATACACAGACATCAGGACACACTGACCTCTCCTCCCCCTCCTAATACACAGACATCAGGACACACTGACCTCTCCCCTCCTAATACACAGACATCAGGACACACCGACCTCTCTCCTATCCTCACGCGGTAATAACACCGGTACTGCTGCGGTACCACCGTCACCCTGCCGTGTATTAGCCGGTTATACGGCCACTGATCTCAGCGTCTCAGGGGTACACAGTGTCGGTCACTTACCTTCCTGGCAGGGTCCTGTGTGCGCCAGGCCCAGCACCGTCCTTCTCCTCATCCTGACGGCCTCTTGGAAGCGACAGATATTCTTGTATGTCCTGCGGTCGGTTCCACACACACTATCCTGAGTGGGGCAGACGCACTGGGGCTCCTCACTGTGCCCCAATTTCACCCGACATTGCAGCTCCTCTCCGCAAGTCCCAAAATGGTGCCTCTCCCAGGACAGGTCACACATCTGCCCCTCCACATTGGCACACTGCCAGCAGCAGCCACACTGGTCTCTTACTCTGCCAGCCGGGCAGCGCTGGGGCGCTGGAAGGCAGCTCTCCTCCTGGCACGGCGGACATTTCTCCTTGGGCACTAACCTGGGCAGTGCGGGCGAGAGGAAAGAGAGGAGCCATGATGCCAATAGCAGGCAGTGGAGTGTTGGGGGCATGGTGATCTGTGTGAGATGCTGAGCTGGTCACTGGAGCTTTATAGAGGGTGGGGGGCTCCTATAAACTTCTGTCCTTCCAGGGGAGGGTCTTATCAATTAGCTGTGTTGTCCTGTGACCTTCAGCAAGGAAAAGGTTAATCTCCCTGCCCCCTACCCCTCTATTGTGCCCTGATACCCCCTCCTGGTTACCTGTGGGTTGCTCATTAGCACACTGTTTATAGTAGGGGAGGAGGGATGAATTCAATGCAAAGAGCTAGACCTGAAAATCTGCTTAAATAAGTTAAAATATAAAGAGTGCTGCAATGGAAGGAGCTGTATTCAGAGGACGCCGCGGCCTCTGGGCTGTGTCTTCATCTAGGAGGTTAGTCATACGCATTGCCTTCATACTATAGGGGTTCAATGAGAGAAAACACCACCGGGAGTATCCAGCTGTTACTTGTTAAAACAAATAATTATCAGTAATAAATTATTCTGTGAATGAAACATTTTCTACTTTGAATAAGCGCTGACATCATCACCATTTATTTATATAACGCCACCAATTGTGCAGCGCTGTACATAAAATATTTGTCACTCACATCAGTCCCTGCCGGAAGAGCTTACAGTCTAAACTCCTTATCACGCTCACACACTAGTGTTAACAGTGAGCGCTAACTATCACCACGCTGGGTCCATCCATGTTTATTAAATAGTGATGATAACGTTTTATGACTGGGATAAGCGAAGATGAAATATCAGCTCTGTCAGTGCAGTCTGGGCAGCGTTAATAAATAGCCCCCCAGTCCTGTCACAGAGTTAATAAATAGCCCCCCCCGTCCTCTCACAGTTAATAAATAGCCCCCCAGTCCTGTCACAGAGTTAATAAATAGCCCCCCAGTCCTGTCACAGAGCTAATAAATAGTCCCCCAGTCCTGTCACAGAGCTAATAAATAGCCCCCCCCAGTCCTGTCACAGAGTTAATAAATAGCCCCCCCCCCCCAGTCCTGTCACAGAGTTAATAAATAGCCCCCCAGTCCAGTCACAGAGTTAATAAATAGTCGCCCAGTCCTGTCACAGAGTTAATAAATAGCCCCCCAGTCCTGTCACAGAGTTAATAAATAGCCCCCCAGTCCTGTCGCAGAGTTAATAAATAGCCCCCCAGTCTTTTCACAGAGTTAATAAATAGCCCCCCCAGTCCAGTCACAGAGTTAATAAATAGCCCCCCAGTCCAGTCACAGAGTTAATAAATAGCCCCCCAGTCCTGTCACAGAGTTAATAAATAGCCCCCCAGTCTTTTCACAGAGTTAATAAATAGTCCCCCCAGTCCAGTCACAGAGTTAATAAATAGCCCCCCCAGTCCTGTCACAGAGTTAATAAATAGCCCCCCAGTCCTGTCACAGAGTTAATAAATAGCCCCTCCCCCTCCCACAGTTAATAAATAGCCCCCCAGTCCTGTCACAGAGTTAATAAATAGCCCCCCCGTCCTCACAGTTAATAAATAGCCTCCCCAGTCCTGTCACATAGTTAATAAATAGCCCCCCCCGTCCTCTCACAGTTAATAAATAGCCCCCCAGTCCTGTCACAGAGTTAATAAATAGCCCCCCAGTCCTGTCACAGAGCTAATAAATAGTCCCCCAGTCCTGTCACAGAGCCAATAAATAGCCCCCCCCAGTCCTGTCACAGAGTTAATAAATAGCCCCCCCCCAGTCCTGTCACAGAGTTAATAAATAGCCCCCCAGTCCAGTCACAGAGTTAATAAATAGTCGCCCAGTCCTGTCACAGAGTTAATAAATAGCCCCCCAGTCCTGTCACAGAGTTAATAAATAGCCCCCCAGTCCTGTCACAGCGTTAATAAATAGCCCCCCAGTCCTGTCACAGAGTTAATAAATAGCCCCCCAGTCCTGTCACAGAGTTAATAAATAGCCCCCCAGTCCTTTCACAGAGTAAATAAATAGCCCCCCCAGTCCAGTCACAGAGTTAATAAATAGCCCCCCAGTCCAGTCACAGAGTTAATAAATAGCCCCCCAGTCCTGTCGCAGAGTTAATAAATAGCCCCCCAGTCCTTTCACAGAGTTAATAAATAGCCCCCCCAGTCCAGTCACAGAGTTAATAAATAGCCCCCCAGTCCAGTCACAGAGTTAATAAATAGCCCCCCAGTCCTGTCACAGAGTTAATAAATAGCCCCCCAGTCTTTTCACAGAGTTAATAAATAGCCCCCCCAGTCCAGTCACAGAGTTAATAAATAGCCCCCCCAGTCCTGTCACAGAGTTAATAAATAGCCCCCCAGTCTTTTCACAGAGTTAATAAATAGTCCCCCCAGTCCAGTCACAGAGTTAATAAATAGCCCCCCCAGTCCTGTCACAGAGTTAATAAATAGCCCCCCAGTCCTGTCACAGAGTTAATAAATAGCCCCTCCCCTCCCCCTCTCACAGTTAATAAATAGCCCCCCAGTCCTGTCACAGAGTTAATAAATAGCCCCCCCGTCCTCTCACAGTTAATAAATAGCCCCCCAGTCCTGTCACAGAGTTAATAAATAGCCCCCCAGTCCTGTCACAGAGCTAATAAATAGTCCCCCAGTCCTGTCACAGAGCCAATAAATAGCCCCCCCCAGTCCTGTCACAGAGTTAATAAATAGCCCCCCCCCCCCAGTCGTCACAGAGTTAATAAATAGCCCCCCAGTCCAGTCACAGAGTTAATAAATAGCCGCCCAGTCCTGTCACAGAGTTAATAAATAGCCCCCCAGTCCTGTCACAGAGTTAATAAATAGCCCCCCAGTCCTGTCACAGAGTTAATAAATAGCCCCCCAGTCCTGTCACAGAGTTAATAAATAGCCCCCCGTCCTGTCCTGTCTCAGAGGTAATAAATAGCCCCCCCAGTCTGTCACAGAGTTAATAAATAGCCCCCCAGTCCTGTCACAGAGTTAATAAATAACCCCCCCCAGTCCTGTCTCAGAGGTAATAAATAGCCCCCCAGTCCTGTCATCTATGGGTCCCAATATTAGTAAATGAATTACTTGTAAGATAGATTTCTCTGTTGATATATAAAACACTCAGGTGATGGGAGGGCGGCAGATTACTGAGGGTAAGAGAGCTGTAATATATAAATCATCTTATAGGATGTCCCTTCCTGACACAATTCTCTCACCTCCATGTAGATTGTAAGCTCTGTGGGACAATGGCTCATGGCTCAGCAATGTAGCACTTATTGTATGTGTAACAGTGTAAAATGCAGGAGGGGGTGGGATTGGACACTCAGTAGGGGGGGCAGACACAATCACTCAATGATGGCAATAAAACAATATATATACATTCCTCTGTCAGGGCCCATTGGTTTGAGTACAGGAGGGGGGACCTGGGGAGAGGGGGAACCTGGGGAGAGGGGCTGCTATAGTGTAACAATGTACAATAGTGAGAGGGGAGGGCTGCAGGGAACCTGTTATCTGGTTAATTATACTCAAACATTACTGATTGAATAGTCTGAGGTCAGTAACATTAGACAATAGCCTCACCCCTGGGGGGCGCCGTCCTTATAACAGGGAAGTGGCTGGGTTATAATTTGTTTATATAGTGTCCCCATAGTCCACAGCCCTGTACAGAGAGTATGTAACAGTACACATCAGTCCCTGCCGCATAGGAGCTTACACTCTATTACCACAAGGACACACACTGCTCACCCCACATTAATAAGAGAAAGGAGGATGTCTGAGCAGAATACAAAGAGACCCAGTGCCCGGGTTATCTGTCTGTTATATTTTATAACCTTACTCCTCCGATATCCCGTCACATATGGAGATATCACCGGCGCTAAAAGTAAATCCTAACTTAAGCTGGGTCCACACTACAGAAATTTCAACCAACTTTTTATGCCGAACGATTTTACATGCCATCGATGGTCGGATCGCTCGGCCCATGGACTGCATACACACAGCCTTGTTTAGGACGATAAAGGGAAGAGCGGACGTCCCTTTAGCGACTTTTTACAGCCATGTTGTCATGAGCAATGACTGTAATTTCGTACTCACTGTTGTGGATCGGTTGGAAGTTTATACACACTACACAGCGGAAACGAGATTGGAATGAAAATATTAAACGGTACGACCAACCAAATGAGATGATAATCGTCCATTTGGGCAGACTTTCGACCATCGTGTGTAACGATACTTACTTTTCCTCGCTCCTCCGCCGCTCTGTCGGACCCGGAAGCCGCACTTCCGGGTTCGGCGGTCACATGATCGCCAGACCTGGGCGGGGAATTCAAATCTGGACTTTCTATTTAAACAGCGCTCTGACACTCTAGGAGCAACTTACCTGTTCCTGGCTCCTGATTCCTGTGTCCTCCTGGTTTCTGCTCCTTGTGTGTATTGATCTCCTGTGTACCGACCCGGCTTGCTGACCCTTCTGGATTCTGTTGCCCCTGTGTACGGACCCGGCTTGCTGACCTTCCTGATTGCCTGTGCTCCTGGCCCGGATTGTCTGACGCTCCTTCCTCTACACGTTTATCTGCCATCTCTGTGTACCGACCTGCGACTCCTGGCAGCAAAGCCCATCCTGCCTTGCGGTGGTTCTTGGTGAATATCGGGAAGATCGTTAGACTCCGCGCCTCAGGTAAGCCAGCGCTAATCAAGATTAGTAGTGTATCCAGTAATCCGTTACATCGTGTCACTGCACACACTGACCCGACTTTTGAACGAGCGGTCGTATGTCGGCTGATTCAGCCGATTATTGGACGAAAACAGTGTAGTGCGTACCCAGCTTAAGAATATTAGTATTATAGATTTTAATCAAAAAGAATAAACAGTGAACAGCATTATAAATCAGCACACTGATCAAAATAGTAGAAAATACTACATAAATCATCAAGTTGGGTTCTTTAAAATAAAAGGACCTATAAATCATCAACATGGAGTTAAAGTAGATCAACAACTGGTTCATTAAGGAAAGTTAAGCAAAAAAATGAAATAAGTTATTTTACTCAAGTTTTCTGGACAAAACCATGTTACATGCAAGGGGTGCACATTAGTTTATTATTGTGCACATAAGCTGTTTTGGCTGTTTTTTCATGTAGCACATAAATACTTCATAGCTTATCTGTACACTGATACTTAAAGTTGATCTAGGACATGCCTTACCCCAACTATAAATCTACCATCACAATTTAAATTTACCTCCCCCTCCAGTACAACATAGTTTTGCCTTACTTACGTTTGCTTAACTTTCCTTAATAAATCAGGCCCAATGTCCTTATGTCCATAGATGATAATCACCAAAGATTCATAGGGGGGAATTCGATTGGCCGCATTTCTGCTGAAAGTAACTCAGTCTGCGCACTATTAACATTGATAATACCCAGATTTATTTTCCCGGCTCTTTGATCCGCGAGCAAAAATTACCATACTAACGGTGATAGAGCGCATGCTGTACTTCCAGCAGAAACACGGCCAATTGAATTCCTTGGGGCATATTCAATTAGCTTTCCGGTTCGCGGTAACGCGCGTTACAGCGAAACATGCGCAGTATTGCCGGTAATACGGTACCGCAATAACGCAGATTTTCGTACGCAACCCTACGGGCTGCGAACGAAAATCCACGTTATTGCGGTACCGTGGATTGACTTCGCGGGCCGTTCCGGCGCAATCCCGCAAACCGGAAAGCTAATTGAATATGCCCCCTAGTGTCCATGGTTATCCAAAAAATTATGTTTTTGTAAATTACAAACAATCAGCAGAATGTCTAATATAACTGATCATAATAATCCAAAAAGGACAAAGGTGTCAGAATTTGTTCTAGAGATTCCAGATGTAGGTAAATAAGTAACATATCCTTAGATGCATATAAACAGTTCCGCTCACCCTTCTTCATCTACAGGTAACTCAGCGGTTAAGCCAGGACGTATAAGATAAAAGCGTTACCTTCCGGCCCTCTATGTAGTATCTTTCCTCAGCTGGACTCCGCAGTATTCCTGCAGTGTGAATAGCAGGACGGCTGTCACTACCGCTCTACTGATAATCTGCTTCTTACGATAAGCAGCAATAAGATGTGGTATATGGAGTAAAACCAACGCGTCCTGCGTAACTGGCAGGCTCCTCAGGGGTTTAGAATAATCTGTATGGCTGCTAACAAAATTGACCCTAGTCTGTCTGTGTGTCTCTCTGTCTGTGTCTATGCGTGTCTCTCTGTGTGTGTGTTAGGGAATTAGACTGTAAGCCCCAATGGGGCAGGGACTGATGTGAATGAGTTCTCTGTCCAGCGCTGCGGAATCAGTGGTGCTATATAAATAGCTGATGATGATGATGATCTAGTAAATGGAAATCTTTTTTCTCTTGGTGCCCAATTCCTTCTATCCTTGTTCTTCCTAAAAGGAGAATTAATTTGTCTATATGCTTTCTTGATCGGTCGCCCTTCTCTTTCTTTCAAGAATTTTTTTTGTTCCCTTATTCTTTCTGATTTCTGTAGGGGTTCTATAACCCAATTCTTGATAAATGATGTCCCTCCTAAATGTATTGCCCTTAGTCTGTGTAATTTGATCCTCTCCTGGAATGTCCACAAGACTCCTGAATTTCTGGGAGGCACCCGCACACATCCTGGGCAGTTTCAGGGGTTAAAGACGCTATTTGCATCATCAGGCGCCGTCCTCACTGTACGATAGAGTGAATTGTGACATTGCTGAGCAGGGGCGGGCCTGATGATGCCACACCCCCTCTGCTGCATGATATGGTGATAGATAATAATATATGTATTATATGCTCCTATAGTTCTCCCCTGATTATGTGACAACTCCCATACACGATATAATAGTAATTCCAGTGCTGACCCACCTGTACAGACACATCCTAACACCTGATGAAGGACGCTGGGGGCTTCTGTGTGCAACCATTATGATACTAATCAGGCTGCTTCTATGGTAATTACCCCCACTGTGCCCATTTACCTGCCTGATACAGTGATCCCTACTACCTTCTTAATGAGATTAACATGAAACTAATTATCTTACCTCCTGAATAGAAGGTTCACTCATCTCCTACACAGAGATGCCTGTATGTATACAGTATATACATATATATATAAAAAAACAGGGATACTCTGCACTTTCCAAACACATAATTAATGCTGTACTAAATACTGTTCTATATTAAAAACAGGGAATGTTAGTTCCACATATTGCAATATATGTTAAGCTGACCAACTAACGCCAAAGTCTTCCCAATCTGGTCAGTCCTAACATGATCAAATGCTGTGTGCAGGTGTGCAGGTAAGCCTTAAGCCCAGATAAATAGCATAGCATTTGATCATGTTAGGACTGACCGGATTGGGAAAACTTTGGCGTTATATATATATATACAGGTTAACCCGTGCATGATACTCATGCATTCTAGTCAAATCAAGCTACTTAAGGTCTTAAAAAGGTTCTTGTCATGCATTTGGGCCTAGCCCAGGCCTCCTCAGGGGAAGAGCGTTACTTCCCGACGCAAGCGGCCTTTTTAATGTGTGTTCATGAGGTAAAATTACCTCACGGAAATGAGTTTGACCCCTCAACTCGTAAATTTAGCCTTTACTACCCCTCCCACGGGGGGAAGGGGGGATGACTTGACTATTCTAATTTTTTTGTCAAATAATGTCAGTATACCAAATTTCAGGTCAATTGGATGAGCCCTTTCTGAGAAAATAGTTTTTTCCACACACACACACACACACACACACACACACTAACGCACGCCTCTACACATGTGTGTTCATGAGGTAAAATTACCTCAGGAAAATGAGTTTGAGCCCTACCAAATTTCAGCCCTTTTTGAAATTTTTTTCCCACACACACTAAGAATTTAGTAGGTCAGTGTATAACTCTGCCCAGCAGGTGGCGCTGCAACTTTTTTTTTTTTTTCACACACACACAGACAGACAGACGCCACTAAGCATTTATATATTAGATATATATTAATTTATCCCTGCTGGAATTCACCATTACAGAAGTCTCTGTAATTTGATGTAATTGCCAGTAAAGGCCTTCCTTGTGGAATTTGCAGTTCATTTTGATGAACATCATCTTTTCCACATTTTTAGGAAGCAGCCTCCTACGCGGATCGCTGACAAGGTTCCCGGCTGTGCTGAAAACTCTTTCTGAGTACACACTGGAGGGTGGAATAGCAAAGTGAGTTTGTATATAGGTCTCCAAATTGCCTTTTTTCCTCACAGTATGTAAAAGGTCAATCTGAGGTGTTTATTTCTATGATATCGTTAAAATAATCCTCCACCATCCTTTGGATGTTGATAGTAGGATCAGGTGGAATTACGGCAGAGATGCCATGATTTTTCAGCAATTCTTTTAGACCAGACCAGATGTCAAAATGTTGTGCTGAGTCATCTGCAATCCCCTGGGTCTCTTGGAAAAGCTAAGTTTTTTTCCTAGCAACTGTTGCCTGAGAAACTGAAGGAGATGCCGTTTTGCCACTTACCACTTGTGCTGTATGAGAAACTGAAGGAGGAGACGTTGTCGTGCCATGTACCCCTTGAGCTGTCAACTTGCTCACCAGGAGCTCTTGAGATTTGGGTCAGTTAGAAAGAAAGAGAAGACATATCTTTTAAACCTAGGATCAAGCACAGTCACCAAAATGTAGTGATCCGATTTCAAGATGAGGATAACTCTTGGACCCTGGCAAGTCCGACATACTTAGCTTAATTGCTTTCTTTCATCTCCTCCTTCATTTTCTCAATCTGCTTTTCCAAAAGTCTAATTAAGGGAATCACTTGGCTCAAGCTAGCAATGTCTGAACTCACTTCATGGGTGACTACTTCAAATGGTTTCAGCACCTTACACAACATGGAAAGTATTCTCCACTGCGCTGGACTAAAATACATCCCCCCTCCTTTCCCAAAGTCATGGCTTGTGCAGTAAGTGTGGATGACTTTTCGCTGTTCCTTCATCCTCAGAAGCATGTACAGGGTGGAATTCCACTTTGTTACCACCTCTTGCTTCAGTTGGTGGCAAGGCAAATTAAATTGTTCTTGCAGCTGCTGCAATCTCCTACATGCTGTTGCAGAATGCCAAAAACGTCTTGAAAGTGTTTCGGGCCACAGACAGCATCTCTTGCACGTCCCTGTCATTTTTAAAAAAGCTCTGCACCATCAAGTTGACTGTGTGAGCAAAACAGGGACCGTGATGAAATTCACCCAGCTGTAATGCTCTCACAATATTGGTGGCATTATCAGAAATGACATATCCTCAGGAGAATCCAAGCGAGATAAGCCATGTTGCAATCACATCCCTTAGTTTTTGTAACAGATTGCCAACTGTATGCCTCTTAGTGAAGCCGCTGATACACAGAGTAGCTGCCTCTGAAAAATCTGGGGTTGTTTGTTAGATGCTGATGCTGTTCCTGCTGCTGAAGGCGATTCACGAACCCAGTGGGCTGTCACGGTCATATAATCTTTAGTTTGCCCAGTTCTACTTGTCCCCATATCTGTGGTTAAGTGTACAGTGGGTAGAATGACATTTTGTAGCCCAATAATTTTCTTTTATGTAATCTCCTGGTACAGTTGAGGAATTGCTTGTCTAGTAAAATGGTGTAGAGATGGAATTTGGTAACGGGGACACAAGACCTCAATTAACTGTCTAAAATCAGCTGCATTAATATTAGGGATGTGCACCAGCGAATTTTGAGGTCTCGTGTTTTGTGTTTTGGATCCGGATTTTCTCGATGTTTTGGGTTCGGATTTGTTTCGCAAAACACCTGCCGAAAGGTTTTGGTTCGGATTTAAGGTTTTGGATTTGGATTTTTTTTGAAAAAAAACTAAAAAGTGTAAAAATCAAGTTTTTGGGCTTATTTTCACTCCTACGCTATTATTAACCTCAATAACATTCAATAACAATAATTTCCACTAATTTAAAGGCTATTCTGAACATCTAACACCTCACAATAATTATTTTTTTTTAGTACAAAACGTTGCAACGAGGTATCTTTCTGGACTGCGTAGAGGAGTGTTCCCCACAATATAATTAAAAACCCATCAACTGGTCTGAATTACACCCAAAAGTAGTATCTGGACTGCGTAGAGGACTGGCCACTGGCCACCACAATATAATATATAGAAAACCTTCAACAGGTCTGAATTACACCCAAAAATAGTATCTGGACTGCGTAGAGGACTGGCCACTGGCCACCACAATATAATATATAGAAAACCTTCAACAGGTCTGCATTACACCCAAAAATAGTATCTGGACTGCGTAGAGGACTGGCCACTGGCCACCACAATATAATATATAGAAAACCTTCAACAGGTCTGAATTACACCCAAAAATAGTATCTAGACTGCGTAGAGTAGTGGGCACTGGGCACCACAATAAAAAATATATATAAAACCTTCAACAGGTCTGAATTACACCCAAAAATAGTATCTGGACTGCGTAGAGTAGTGGGCACTGGGCACCACAATAAAAAATATATAGAAAACCTTCAACAGGTCTGCATTACACTACACATACGGCTGCTCCTCCATCCTCTCCATCATATACATGTTGGAGTTTCAGCGTGTGAAAACCTCTTGTTTTTGATAATGTCAGTGCATTTTGAATATTTTTCAATTTGCCCCACACCAGTGAATGTACTTTATCTATGATACGCATCTATCTTTCTTGACTGCGTAGTGTGGTGGCCCCGGTACACAATTTGGTACCGAGGCCACAATATAATTAAAAAACCCTCCAGGGGTCAGAATTCCACCAAAAAAGGGTATGGACTGCGTAGTGTGGTGTGCCCGGAACACAATTTTTTACAGCACCAACAATATAATTAAAAAATTGGGCATCAACTGTCACCGTTGTTTAATATCTGATACACCTAAATATGGACTGCACAGTGGAGTGGCCCCGGTAGTAAATTTGGTGCCGGGGCCACAATACCTCCTCCAACTTCCAAGTGTAGTGTTTATAAAGACAGACAGCGTCGAAGTGTTATTAGTTGACTTTCTTAACCCTAAAATTGTCCCTGTTGCAAATATTCGTGCAATGGACAGTTACTTTTTCATTGAAAGACTCAAGCTTTCAAGTGTAGTGTTTATAAAATATAAACAACAATACAGTAGTTTTAGAGCACGTCAATACCTCTTGTTTTAAATTATGACAGGGCATTTTACTTTTGGTTTAATTTCTTGAATTTGTTTAAATTTGGTTTTACTTTTTGAACATGGCAAACGACTGTTGATTGGTCATATAATGCAAAAAAAAAAAGTTCCAAGATGGAATTGTCCTTGGGCCCTCCCACCCACCCTTATGTTGTTGAAATAGGACATGCACACTTTAACAAACCAATCATTTCAGCGACAGGGCCTACCAAACAACTGTGCCTGAAATGATTGGTTTGTTTGGGCCCCCACACCAAAAAAGCTATTCATCTCTCCCCTACAGACTAAACAGGCTCTACTGAGGCAAGATGTCGTCCTCATCCTCAACCTCTGATTCCTCTTCCCCTACAGTGTGTACTTCCTCCTCATCACACATTATCAATTCGTCCCCGCTGGACTCCACAACCACAGGTCCCTCTGTACTATCTGGAGGGCAGTGCTGTACTTCATTGAGGAATTGATTATTCATTTTTATAAACATAATTTTTGCAACGTTATGAGGAAGCAACCTCCTTCGCCGCTCACTGACCAGGTTCCCCGCTGCACTAAAAACTCTTTCCGAGTACACACTGGAGGGGGGACAACTTAGGTAAAATAGAGCCAGTTTGTACAGGGGCTTCCAAACTGCCTTTTTTTCCTGCCAGTAACAATATGGACTGTCTGACATGTCTACTTGGATGGTGTCAGCAAAGTAATCATCCACAATTTTTTCTATTGTGACAGCATCCAATGCAGCGAGAGTAGACATGTCTGCAATGGTTGGCAGGTCCTTCAGTCCGGACCAGATGTTATCAGCATCCCCGCCAGCGCCTCTTTTAGGAAAACTGAGCTTTTTCCTCGCAGCCATAGATGTGGAACAAAATGAGGGTGGAGCTGTTGGCATGTCACAGTCCTCTTCAGAGGACAATCTCCTGACCAGCAGGTCTTTGCACCACTGTAGACTTGTGTCCGCCGGAAACAGAGACACAACATACGCTTTAAACCGAGGATCGAGCACGGTGGCCAGAATGTATTCCTCTGACTTTAAAAGAGTGACCACCCTCGGATCCTGGCAAAGCGTACGAAGGGCTACATCCACAAGAGCTACATGCTTGGTGTAATCGCAATGGCTTACCAGCTCCTCCCTCACTTTCTCCAGCTGCTTCTGCAACAGCCTGATCAGGGGAATCACCTGACTCAAGCTGGCAGTGTCGGAACTAACTTCTCGTGTGGCAAGTTCAAATGGCTGCAGAACCTTGCACAACACGTAAATCAGTCTCCACTGCGCTTGACTGAGGCGCATTCCCACTCCTTTGCCTATGTTGTAGGTGGCTGTTTAGGCCTGAATGGCCTTTTGCTGCTCCTCCATCCTCTGCAGCATATAGAGGGTGGAGTTCCAGCGCGTCACAACCTCTTGTTTAAGGTGATGGCAGGGCAGGTTCATGCTTTTTTGATGTGCCTCTAGTCTGCGGTAGGCACTGGCTGAATGCCGAAAGTGTCCAGCAATTTTGCGCGCCACCGCAAGCATCTCCTGCACACCCCTGTCACTCTTGAGGTAATGCTGCACCACCAAATTAATGGTGTGGGCAAAACATGGCACATGCTGGAAATTGCCCATATTTAATGCCCGCACAATGTTACTGGCATTGTCTGACACCACAAATCCCCATGAGAGTCTAAGTGGGGTAAGCCACTGGGAGATCATTTCCCACAGTTTCTCTAATATGTTGTCAGCGTTGTGCCTCTTATCAAAGCCTGTAATACACAATGTTGCCTGCCTTTGCACGAGCAGCCATTTTGTAGATGCTGCTACTGATGCAGCTGTTGCTGTTGCTGCGGAAGGGGATGCATCTACCCAGTGGGCTGTCACAGTCATATAGTCCTTCGTTTGCCCAGAACCACTTGTCCACATGTCCGTGGTTAAGTGGACAGTGGGTACAACCGCATGTTTTAGAGCACTGAGGACACTTGATCGTACTTCTCTGTACATTTTTGGTATCGCCTGCCTAGTGAAGTGGAATCTCGACGGGATTTGGTACCGGGGACACAATACCTCCATCAACCCTCTAAATCCCACTCCACTGATGGCGGACACCGGGCACACGTCTAACACCAACATTGCAGTTACAGCCGCAGTTATACGCTTTGCAATAGGGTGACTACTATCGTATTTTGTGGTCATGGCAAACGACTGTTGGACGGTCAATTGTTTTGTGAAAGACTTAGCGGTCTTACGACTTCCCCTCTGGGAAGATGACCGACTAACAGCAGCAACAGCAGCAGTGGCAGTAGTAGGCGTACCGCTGCAGGATTCCTCGGATGAATCCCGTATAGAGGAGGACTCAGTCTGGCTGCTGACTTGGGCTGCAGGACTGAATCTGATGGAGATTGTGGAGGAAGTTGACGAGGAGGGTGTTGCTGGTGTGTATCCAACTGGACCACGGGATTTAGGTGTCCCTGTACCGATGACGGTCCTAGCCCCAGTTCCTGAACTAACCACTGAACTATGAAGGTTATTCAGGTGACGTATAAGGGAGGATGTTCCTAGGTGGGCAAGATCCTTACCCCTGCTTATTTGAGCTTTACATAAGCTACATATGGCCATATATTGGTTGTCTGGATTTGGATAAAAATAACTCCAGACCGAAGAGGTGTATTTTTTGGTCTTCTGACCAGGCATGACGATGGGCTTTTTCATCCCATGGACATCAGCTGTTTCCCCCCCTGGTGCCTCATTTACAATAACCACATCACCATCCTCATCATCAAGTTCCTCCACAGCGCCAGCTACATCATCAATAGGCTCCTCCCAAACCACCTCTTCCCGTACAGTGATGGGAAGGTCAGGCTTGACAACCACCAACACCCTTGGACTCGCCTTGGGGATTTGTGATAATTTCTCTTTAGAAGGCAGAGTTGTTTGCTGTTTTGTTGCTGACAGCATAACTCTCTTCAATTTTTTGTAGGGGGGGGGAGGAGAAGGAGGGCTAAGATCCGTGGGTGAAGCTGAACCACTAGTTATGAACACGGGCCAGGGCCTAAGCCGTTCCTTGCCACTCCGTGTCGTAAATGGCGTATTGGCAACTTTACGTTTCTCCTTGGATGATTTTAAGTTTCTCTTTTTGCTACTTTTTCTTAACTTGGGCTTTTTGGATTTTACATGCCCGGTACTACGAGATTGGGCATCGGGCTTGGAAGACGACGTTGATGGCATTTCATCGTCTATGTCATGACTAGTGGCAGCAGCTTCAGCCTTAGGAGGAAGTGGGTCTTGATCTTTCCCTACTTTATCCTCCAAATTTTTGGTCTCCATTATATGTAGCACAAGATACTGCAGAATGTGTGAACTTGGTAATATTGCAGTCAGTACCAATGGACTTATACTGCTGGATTGGTTTTGCAAATTTGGTTATAATTACTTTTTTTTTTTTTATAACTTTTTTTTATAACTTTTTTTTATTTTTTAAAAACTTGGGAATAATGGGGAAATAACTATGCCCTTAGAAGCACAGAGCACAGGACACAGCACCAATGGACTGAACAGGACACAGCACAGGACCCAGCAGCACTACTGAACTCAGCAGGACAGAGCACAGGACACAGCACCACTGGACTTTTACTGCTGATTGTGTGAACTTGGTAATATTGCAGTACCAATGGGCTTATACTGCAGGATTGGTTGTGCAAATTTTGTGGTAATTAAAAAAAAATGAAATTAGTTTTTGGTATTTTTTTAAATAACTTTTTTTTATTTTTTTAAACACAGGGGAATATTGGGGAAATAACTATGCCCTTAGAAGCACAGAGCACAGGACACAGCACCACTGGACTGAACAGGACACAGCACAGGACCCAGCAGCACCACTGACCTCAGAAGGACAGAGCACAGGACACAGCACCACTGGACTGAGCACAGCACAGCACAGCACAGCACAGAACTGAACAGCACGAGATATAGCAGGACAAAGGACCACCTAACACTCCCTCCCTCTACCCTGATCAATGCCCGAGTGAAGATGGCGGCGACTAGCGGGGAATTTATAGGATCCGAGTATCGCGAGATCCGACAACGGAATTAAGAGTCATAGCCTCAGTTTCAGATTTGAATTTGGCGCCAATACCCGGATCTGTCTCGGATCCGACTCGGATCGGCAATGTTCAGGTAGGCTCGGATTTCATAAATCCGTGTGCGCTCATCTCTAATTAATATGGATATTGGATGTAGATCTAATACTACCATAGTCGCCATGGCGTCTGTGATCCGCTTTGCGTCTGGGTGACATTTTACATATTTGCTTCCTCTTGAAAAGGATTGTTTAACAGTCAATTGTTGTAAACTACTAGTAGTCTTCTTCTTGGTCTGCTTCTGGGATGAAGATCCACCCCCAGCACCAGCAGCAGTGGGCCTAACGCACAAGGATTCTTCTGAGGAGTCCTGGAGAGGGGAGGAGTCATTTCGCCATAGCAACTTGGATGCAGGACTAACTCCGATCACTTGTGAGGATATTGATAATGAAGATGTTGGGGGTGTAGATTGCAGGTGCTGGGATCTAGCTGAGAGACGGGACCTAGCTGATGCTGGGCTGCTTGTTGTTATTTTTTGTAGCATAAGTTTCCAGTTTTCGCAACAGCTCGCCATGAATTTGCTTTCAATGGCGTAACATGGATGAGGTTCCTAAATGGTTAAGGTCCCTACCTCTACTGACTGTGGCTTTACAACAGTTTTGGTAAAAATAATTCTACACATAAGAGGTGGATATTTTGGTCTTATGTCCAGGCATGACAATGGCATTCTTCTTATCATGTGCAAAAACTGCTTCCACTGGTGCAGGACTTACACAAACAACATCATAGTCATCAACATCCTCAATAGCGCCATCATCAGCTACACAAATATCCCCCTCATCCTGTTGCAAATCCAAAATTGCATCCTCAATTTGTGTATCACCGACTACACTTGGGCTGCTAATCCATACATCTGCAGAAATGGTGAAAGGAGGCTTCTTTATGAGTACACTATCAGAAAGGTCAAGCTCACAAATAGCATTCATGGATAGGCTCTCCTCAGGGATTTGTCATTTCTGAACATACACTATCTTTTACTGCCTTACTGGTTTTTCCCAGCTTGGCTTTTACACAAAAACTTTTTTGGGCACTTCTTTTTGACTCAGAATGACAAGATCTTGCTTGGTCATGACTGACCTTACAAGAAGGTGCCTCAGTGACAGTTTCAGAACTAGCACTCATAGAGAATGGCGAAGGCCTCATTCTTTCCTTGCCAGTGCGTGTGTAGAATGGCATATTGACAATGTTATGTTTTTCTATAGTTAACTTTCCCTTTATTAGCGGCGTTTTTTTCTTTAACAATGTAAAAGCTTTTTGGATTTCAGTTTCCCTGACCTAAACCCACTATGCCCTTGAAAATAGACTTTAGCAGATGACATAGAGGGACTAGTATTATCATGACTGATGCCAGCAGTTGCTTGGTGCTCCTGGTCTTCTGTGGATTGAGCAGGATCCATATTGACGGCACTCAGCAATGTGACTGGAGAGTGGAGAGTGACAAGAACACTGCTACACTTCTATTTCCGTGTGAGCAATGGAAATAAGCAATGTCACTGGAGACTAACAAGAACACATCTACTCCTCCTGTGTCTGTCTAAGAAATGGCGGCGGACCTCCAGGGAGAGAGGTAGTAATGGAATCTAAAACCTGCGAGATCCAACAACGCAACGACGTTTTGCCTCAATCTCAGTTCTGAATACACGGGAAAGGCTTGGTACTTGTATTTGCTCAGAAAACTGAGCCTGAGCACCCCTAACATATATACATCGTCTGTTCGTATACAGTAATTTATATATATATATATATATATATATATATATATATATATACAGAGAGAGAGAGATTTATATATATATATATATTATTATTATTATTATCATTTATTTGTTAGGCGCCACAAGGTTTCCGCAGTGCCGCACATAGTACAAACAGTAGACTATACAGGGTATAACAGTACAGAACAGTAAAGAAAAAGTACGAATACTTCAGAAATTCCAGGCAGGCAGATGCAATAGACACGGAGCAGAAGAACGGGTGAGGAGACAGGAGGGAAGAGGGCCTTGCTCATGCGAGCTTACATTTTAAGGGGGGGTTAAACAGACCAGGCACAAGAGGAGCCAGTTGAGGCAATGGGAGAGAGGGGAGAATGAGCGGAGAAGATGGGGGTTAAGTGGATGGTTGGTAGGCTTTGAGAAAGAGGTGAGTTTTGAGTGCACGTTTGAAGGAGCACAGAGTAGGAGAGAGGCGGATGGAGCGAGGGAGGTCATTCCAGTGAAGGGGGGCTGCACGGGAAAAGTCCTGGAATCTGGAATGGGAAGAGGTGATCAGAGTGGAGGAGAGGCAGCGGTCATTGGCCGAGCGCAGGGAGCAAGCGGGAGTGTGAATGGAGAGCAGAGGCGGATCTAGAGAATACTGCTACCCGGGGTGATGTAGGGGGGGCGATTTAGGCCCCGCCCCCCTTTTGACATCTGAGGCTGCCGGCGGCTGCATACTATGTGCAGGTCCGTTCAGCAGTGACAGGCAGGGACAGTGTGCTGCCCGGATGCTCTGATTGTGTTTAAAACACAATCAGAACGGCCGGGCAGCCCGCTGGCCCTGCCTGTCACTGCTGAATGGACCTGCACATAATGTGCAGCCGCCGGCAGCAAGCCCCGATCGCCCCCCCCCTGGATCCGCCACTGATGGAGAGGAGGTTAGAGATATAAGGGGCAGTAGAGTGGGAGAGAGCCTTGTAAGTGGTGGTGAGGAGTTTGAAAAGAATTCTGTAGGGGAAGGGAGCCAGTGTAAGGCGAGGCAGAGAGGGGAGACAGAGGAGGAGCGGCGTGAGAGGTAGATGAGTCTTGCGGCCGCATTGAGTATAGAGCGGAGGGGGGAGAGACGGGAGTGGGGGAGGCCGGTGAGGAGGAGGTTACAATAATCGAGGTGGGAGATGATGAGTGCGTGGATGATGGTTTTGGTGGCCTCCCGAGAGAGAAAGGGATGGATGCGGGCGATGTTGCGTAGTTGGAAGCGACAGGCTTGGGCAAGGGAATGAATGTGGGGTGCAAAAGAGAGAGAGGAGTCAAGGGTGACACCCAAGCAGCGGAGTTGGGTGACAGAGGAGATGGTGGTATTGTTAACGACAATGGAGAGGTCATGGTGGGATGGGAGGCTGGGAGGAGGAAAGACAATGAGATCAGTTTTGGAAATGTTGATTTTGAGAAAGCGCTCCGACATCCAGGAGGAGATGGCGGAGAGGCAGTCAGATACCTGAGCGAAGAGGGTGGAGGAAACATTAGGTGAAGAGATGTAGAGTTGAATGTCATCAGCATAAAGGTGATACTGAAGGCCAAAGGAGGAGATGAGAGCACCAAGGGAGGAAGTATAGAGCGAAAAGAGTAGAAGGCCGAGAACGGAGCCCTGTGGGTTTCCTACAGCGAGAGGGTAGGGGGAGGAGGGAGAACCAGACGTGTATACAGAGAAGGAGCGGTTAGCGAGGTATGAGGTGAACCAGGCGTGGACAGAACCAGAGAGAGAGAAGAGTTTGCAGCAGGAGGGGGTGGTCCACGGTGTCAAAGGCTGCGGAGAGGTCAAGGAGGATGAGTAGGGAGAAGTGACCCTTGCATTTGGCCGATAGGAGATCATTAGTAACCTTGACCAGGGCAGTTTCGGTAGAGTGGAGGGGGCGGTAGGCGGATTGGAGAGGGTCAAGGAGGGAATTGTCCGAGAGGTGCCTGGTTAGGCGGCTGCAGACAATCCGCTCAAGTAATTTTGAGGCATAGGGGAGAAGAGAGATAGGGCGATAATTGGCAAGAGATGTGGGGTCGAGATTGGGTTTCTTGAGGATAGGAGAGATAAGAGTGTGTTTAAATGAGGAGGGTACTACACCAGAGGAGAGTGATAGGTTGAAAAGGTGTGCGAGGTAAGAGCAGGCAGTGGGAGAAAGAGAGAGCGAAGGAGGTGAGAGGGGATGGGATCGAGAGGGCAGGTAGAGGGTGGAGAGGAAAGAATGAGAGAACAAAATTCTTCACCTGTTGTAGGGCAGAAGGAGCACCAGAGTTGGGTGTTGGTGGGAGGTGAAGCGAAGGGGGAGGCGGGAGAAGAGGAGGAGGAGATGTTCAGTCTGATGGCCTCAATTTTGGAAGAGAAAAAGGTGGCAAAGTCAGAAGCGGAGAGGGAAGACGGGACAGAAGGGGGTGGGGGGGAGAGTAGGCAGCTGAAGGTGGCAAAGTGGTGGCGGGGATTGGAGGACTGAGAGGAAATGAGGGACTTAAAGAAGGATTGTTTGGCGAGGGAGAGGGCGGAGCAGAAAGAAGAGAGTATGAATTTAAAGTGAAGGAAGTCGGCCAGGGAATGAGATTTCCTCCAGAGGCGTTCAGCAGTGCGAGAGCACTTTTGGAGGAAGCAGGTGAGTTTTGAGTGCCAGGGCTGGGGAATAATGCGGCGTCTGCTGACAGTAGGGGATGAGGCGACAGTGTCCAAGGCAGTAGAGAGGGAGAGATTGTAGAGGGAGGACGCCTGGTCAGGACAGACCAGGGAGAGAAGGGGTGATAGGAGAGTTTCAAGAGAGGAAGAGAAAGAGGTAGGGTCAATAGCGTCAAGGTTGCTCCTGGTGAGGATGGCTTTGGGCGAGGCAGGCGCAGGGGAGGAGGACAGAGTGAAGGAGAGGAGATGGTGGTCAGAGGGTGGGAAGGGAGAGTTGGAGAAGTCAGAGAGATCACAGAGATGAGAGAAGACAAGGTCAAGGGAGTGACAAAACAGTGGGTGGGGGAAGAGGTCCACTAAGTGAGGCCTAGGGAGGAGGAGAGGGCGAGAAGTTTGATGATGGCGGGGTCAGAACAGTTGTCTGTTCATATACAGTGATATATATATATATATATATATATATATATATATATATATAAATATATATATATATATATATATATATATATATACACACACAAGTTAACCCGTGCATGATACTCATGCATTCTAGTCAAATCAAGCTACTTAAGGTGTTAAAAAGGTTCTTGTCATGCATTTGGGCCTAGGCCAGGCCTCCTCAGGGGAAGAGCGTTACTTCCCGACGCAAGCGCCCTTTTTTAACGTGGTTTTGTCCACGTGTCACCACCTCGTCATTTTTCTCCATCACCTCATCCTTCATCTTTATCGCCACATCTATCCAGACACAGGGATGTCTCTCAGCGGTCCTGAGAATCACACTCCTCTCGCTCTGTCACGCCCGGCAACCACCAACCACTCCCCACTGTCACCCCCGGCAACCACCAACCACTCCCAACTGTCACCCCCGGAAACCACCAACCACTCCCCACTGTCACCCCCGGCAACCACCAACCACTCCCCACTGTCACCCCCAGCAACCACCAACCACTTCCAACTGTCACCCCCGGCAACCACCAACCACTCCCAACTGTCACCCCCGGCAACCACTCCCAACTGTCACCCCCGGCAACCACCAACCACTCCCAACTGTCACCACCGGCAACCACCAACCACTCCCAACTGTCACCCCCCGGCATCCACCAACCACTCCCAACTGTCACCCCCAGCAACCACCAACCACTCCCAACTGTCACCCCCGGCAACCACCAACCACTCCCAACTGTCACTTTTCCTTCAAGAAATATATATATATTTTTTTTTAAATCTTTATAAACACTTTTAACAATTAAAAAATTAAATTAACAAATTAAAAACATCTTAGTATACCAAATTTCAGCCCTTTCTGAGGTTTTTTTTCCACATACACACTAAGAATTTAGTAGGTCAGTGTATAACTCCGCCCAGCAGGTGGCGCTGCAGCTTGGTTTTTTGTTTTTCACAGACTAACACACGCCACTAGGCTTATATATATATATATATATATATATATATATATATATATATATATATATGTGTGTGTGTGTATCCAACCTCACGCTCCTTCCACCAGCTCACAGCCAGGAAGAGGTTAACTCCGGCACTAAGTGCTCTGCTAGTCCCCAGACATCACTTGTTGTATATAACGAGCTAATAGGCCATAATTACAGCAATAATGAGATGTTACTTCTAATTATCTCCCTGTACAGTCTCCTTTTCCTTCATAATGATATTGAGACTCATTATCCTGGCTCCAACCTGACGGAGACCAGCTCGTAATTCCTGGGAAGAGACAAGAGCCTGGACCTCATCCACAGTACTATGTCACACGCAATACCACGTACCCTGGTGTACTACAATCCCCAGCATGTCATCTACTGACTGTCATTATATCACACTGTCCCTGCGGGCCCTGGTGTACTACAATCCCCAGCATGTCATCTACTGACTGTCATTATATCACAGTGTCTCTGAGGACCCTGGTGTACTACAATCCCCAGAATGTTACTATCATTATATCACACTGTCTCTGTGGACCCTGGTGTACTACAATCCCCAGCATGTTACTGTCATTATATCACACTGTCTCTGTGGACCCTGGTGTACTACAATCCCCAGCATGTTACTGTCATTATATCACACTGTCTCTGAGGACCCTGGTGTACTACAATCCCCAGCATGTTACTGTCATTATATCACACTGTCTCTGAGGACCCTGGTGTACTACAATCCCCAGCATGTTACTGTCATTATATCACACTGTCTCTGAGGACCCTGGTGTACTACAATCCCCAGCATGTCATCTACTGACTGTCATTATATCACACTGTCTCTGAGGACCCTGGTGTACTACAATCCCCAGCATGTTACTGTCATTATATCACACTGTCTCTGAGGACCCTGGTGTTCTACAATCCCCAGCATGTTACTATCATTATATCACACTGTCTCTGAGGACCCTGGTGTACTACAATCCCCAGCATGTTACTATCAATATATCACACTGTCTCTGAGGACACTGGTGTACTACAATCCCCAGCATGTTACTGTCATTATATCACACTGTCTCTGAGGACCCTGGTGTACTACAATCCCCAGCATGTTGCTGTCATTATATCACACTGTCTCTGTGGACCCTGGTGTACTACAATCCCCAGCATGTCATCTACTGACTGTCATTATATCACACTGTCTCTGAGGACCCTGGTGTACTACAATCCACAGCATGTTACTATCATTATATCACACTGTCTCTGAGGACCCTGGTGTACTACAATCCCCAGCATGTTGCTGTCATTATATCACACTGTCTCTGTGGACCCTGGTGTACTACAATCCCCAGCATGTTACTGTCATTATATCACAATGTCTCTGAGGACCCTGGTGTACTACAATCCCCAGCATGTTACTATCATTATAACACACTGTCTCTGAGGACCCTGGTGTACTACAATCCCCAGCATGTTGCTGTCATTATATCACACTGTCTCTGTGGACCCTGGTGTACTACAATCCCCAGCATGTCATCTACTGACTGTCATTATATCACACTGTCTCTGAGGACCCTGGTGTACTACAATCCCCAGCATGTTACTATCATTATATCACACTGTCTCTGAGGACCCTGGTGTACTACAATCCCCAGCATGTTACTGTCATTATATCACAATGTCTCTGAGGACCCTGGTGTACTACAATCCCCAGCATGTTACTATCATTATAACACACTGTCTCTGAGGACCCTGGTGTACTACAATCCCCAGCATGTTGCTGTCATTATATCACACTGTCTCTGTGGACCCTGGTGTACTACAATCCCCAGCATGTTACTATCATTATATCACACTGTCTCTGAGGACCCTGGTGTACTACAATCCCCAGCATGTTACTGTCATTATATCACACTGTCCCTGAGGACCCTGGTGTACTACAATCCCCAGCATGTTACTATCATTATATCACACTGTCCCTGAGGACCCTGGTCTACTACAATCCCCAGCATGTTACTATCATTATATCACACTGTCTCTGAGGACCCTGGTGTACTACAATCCTCAGCATGTTACTGTCATTATATCACACTGTCTCTGAGGACCCTGGTGTACTACAATCCCCAGCATGTTACTGTCATTATATCACACTGTCTCTGAGGACCCTGTTGTACTACAATCCCCAGCATGTTACTGTCATTATATCTCACTGTCTCTGAGGACCCTGGTGTACTACAATCCTCAGCATGTTACTGTCATTATATCACACTGTGTCTGAGGACCCTGGTGTACAACAATCCTCAGCATGTTACTGTCATTATATCACACTGTCCCTGAGGACCCTGGTGTACTACTATCCCCAGCATATTACTGTCATTATATCACACTGTCTCTGAGGACCCTGGTGTACTGCAATTCTCAGCATGTTACTGTCATTGTATCACACTGTCCCTGAGGACCCTGGTGTACTACTATCCCCAGCATATTACTGTCATTATATCACACTGTCTCTGAGGACCCTGGTGTACTGCAATTCTCAGCATGTTACTGTCATTGTATCACACTGTCTATGAGGACCCTGGTGTACAACAATCCCCAGCATGTTACTGTCATTATATCACACTGTCTCTGAGGACCCTGGTGTACTACAATCCCCAGCATGTTACTGTCATTATATCACACTGTCTCTGAGGACCCTGGTGTACTACAATCCCCAGCATGTTGCTGTCATTATATCACACTGTCTCTGTGGACCCTGGTGTACTACAATCCCCAGCATGTTACTGTCATTATATCACACTGTCTCTGAGGACCCTGGTGTACTACAATCCCCAGCATGTTACTGTCATTATATCACACTGTCTCTGAGGACCCTGGTGTACTACAATCCCCAGCATGTCATCTACTGACTGTCATTATATCACACTGTCTCTGAGGACCCTGGTGTACTACAATCCCCAGCATGTTACTATCATTATATCACACTGTCTCTGAGGACCCTGGTGTACTACAATCCCCAGCATGTTACTATCACTATATCACACTGTCTCTGAGGACACTGGTGTACTACAATCCCCAGCATGTTACTGTCATTATATCACACTGTCTCTGAGGACCCTGGTGTACTACAATCCCCAGCATGTTGCTGTCATTATATCACACTGTCTCTGTGGACCCTGGTGTACTACAATCCCCAGCATGTCATCTACTGACTGTCATTATATCACACTGTCTCTGAGGACCCTGGTGTACTACAATCCCCAGCATGTTACTATCACTATATCACACTGTCTCTGAGGACCCTGGTGTACTACAATCCTCAGCATGTTACTGTCATTATATCACACTGTCTCTGAGGACCCTGGTGTACTACAATCCCCAGCATGTTACTGTCATTATATCACACTGTCTCTGAGGACCCTGTTGTACTACAATCCCCAGCATGTTACTGTCATTATATCTCACTGTCTCTGAGGACCCTGGTGTACTACAATCCTCAGCATGTTACTGTCATTATATCACACTGTGTCTTAGGACCCTGGTGTACAACAATCCTCAGCATGTTACTGTCATTATATCACACTGTCCCTGAGGACCCTGGTGTACTACTATCCCCAGCATATTACTGTCATTATATCACACTGTCTCTGAGGACCCTGGTGTACTGCAATTCTCAGCATGTTACTGTCATTGTATCACACTGTCTATGAGGACCCTGGTGTACAACAATCCCCAGCATGTTACTGTCATTATATCACACTGTCTCTGAGGACCCTGGTGTACTACAATCCCCAGCATGTTACTGTCATTATATCACACTGTCTCTGAGGACCCTGGTGTACTACAATCCCCAGCATGTCATCTACTGACTGTCATTATATCACACTGTCTCTGAGGACCCTGGTGTACTACAATCCCCAGCATGTTACTATCACTATATCACACTGTCTCTGAGGACACTGGTGTACTACAATCCCCAGCATGTTACTGTCATTATATCACACTGTCTCTGAGGACCCTGGTGTACTACAATCCCCAGCATGTTGCTGTCATTATATCACACTGTCTCTGTGGACCCTGGTGTACTACAATCCCCAGCATGTCATCTACTGACTGTCATTATATCACACTGTCTCTGAGGACCCTGGTGTACTACAATCCCCAGCATGTTACTATCATTATATCACACTGTCTCTGAGGACCCTGGTGTACTACAATCCCCAGCATGTTGCTGTCATTATATCACACTGTCTCTGTGGACCCTGGTGTACTACAATCCCCAGCATGTCATCTACTGACTGTCATTATATCACACTGTCTCTGAGGACCCTGGTGTACTACAATCCCCAGCATGTTACTATCATTATATCACACTGTCTCTGAGGACCCTGGTGTACTACAATCCCCAGCATGTTACTGTCATTATATCACACTGTCCCTGAGGACCCTGGTGTACTACAATCCCCAGCATGTTACTATCATTATATCACACTGTCCCTGAGGACCCTGGTCTACTACAATCCCCAGCATGTTACTATCATTATATCACACTGTCTCTGAGGACCCTGGTGTACTACAATCCTCAGCATGTTACTGTCATTATATCACACTGTCTCTGAGGACCCTGGTGTACTACAATCCCCAGCATGTTACTGTCATTATATCACACTGTCTCTGAGGACCCTGTTGTACTACAATCCCCAGCATGTTACTGTCATTATATCTCACTGTCTCTGAGGACCCTGGTGTACTACAATCCTCAGCATGTTACTGTCATTATATCACACTGTGTCTGAGGACCCTGGTGTACAACAATCCTCAGCATGTTACTGTCATTATATCACACTGTCCCTGAGGACCCTGGTGTACTACTATCCCCAGCATGTTACTGTCATTATATCACACTGTCTCTGAGGACCCTGGTGTACTACAATCCTCAGCATGTTACTATCATTATATCACACTGTCCCTGAGGACACTGGTGTACTACAATCCCCAGCATGTTAATGTCATTATATCACACTGTCTCTGAGGACCCTGGTGTACTACAATCCTCAGCATGTTACTGTGTCATTATATCACACTGTCTCTGAGGACCCTGGTGTACTACAATCCTCAGCATGTTGCTATCATTATATCACACTGTCTCTGAGGACCCTGGTATACTACAATCCCCAGCATGTTACTGTCATTATATCACACTGTCTCTGAGGACCCTGGTGTACCACAATCCCCAGCATGTTACTGTCATTATATCACACTGTCTCTGAGGACCCTGGTGTACTACAATCCCCAGTATGTTACTATCATTATATCACACTGTCTCTGAGGACCCTGGTGTACTACAATCCCCAACATGTTACTGTCATTATATCACACTGTCTCTGAGGACCCTGGTGTACTACAATCCCCAGTATGTTACTGTCATTATATCACACTGTCCCTGAGGACCCTGGTGTACTACAATCCCCAACATGTTACTGTCATTATATCACACTGTCTCTGAGGACCCTGGTGTACTACAATCCTCAGCATGTTACTGTCATTATATCACACTGTCTCTGAGGACCCTGGTGTACTACAATCCCCAGCATGTTACTATCATTATATCACACTGTCTCTGAGGACCCTGGTGTACTACAATCCCCAACATGTTACTGTCATTATATCACACTGTCTCTGAGGACCCTGGTGTACTACAATCCCCAGAAAGTTACTATCATTATATCACACTGTCTCTGTGGACCCTGGTGTACTACAATCCTCAGCATATTACTATCATTATATCACACTGTCTCTGAGGACCCTGGTGTACTACAATCCCCAGCATGTCACTATAATACCTTGTCTGATACCGGTATAAGGATCTCTGTTCAGGGCTGGCATGAGACAGGGTCTGTATACAGAGAACCAGGATTAGGGGCTCATATCACTGGCTCTCAGGACACAGACACAATCCAATTATCCCGTTCTACTGATTTGATAATAGACATGTGGATGGAGCGAGATGGCGGGACGTATATAATGAGACTCTTAATCACTGACAATGATCAGTCTTACCGGCAGATTACAGGGTGACCCTCCATCGAGGAATTACCCAGATCACGTGTATACATGCATAATACTGTAACTAGAGATGTTCACTGACCCCCGTGTTTTGGTTTTGGATCTGGATTACCTTCGGGTTTTGGTTTTGCCAAAACCGCCTTTGTGTGTTTTGGTTTTGTTTAGCCGTTTTTTTACAAAATTCCATTTTCTGGGCTAAAATAACATAATTTCGTTATTATTTTGTACCTACATTATTATTAAACTCACTAAAACTAAATTCCAATGATTTCCATTAAATTTTTACTATCTCACAGGTCACAACATGCTTTTCATACACTTTCAGCCAAATAGTGCAGCGATCTGTCTGGAAGGTATTAGACAGAGCAATGACTCAAACACACGGCAGTTTCTACCACATCTAGCAAACATTGCAACGAGCGCTCCACCTGTTTCTTGGATAAGTGAGGTAATTCTACAGCTCATATATGGCAACGAGTGATCCACCTGTTTCTTGGATAAGTGAGGTAATTCTACAGCTAATACATGGCAAGGAGCGCTCCACCTGTTTCTTGGATAAGTGAGGTAATTCTACAACTAATACATGGCAACGATCGATCGCTCCACCGGTTTCTTGGATAAGTGAGGTAATTCTACAGCTAATAAATGGCAACGAGCACTCCACCTGTTTCTTGGATAAGTGAGGTAATTCTACAGCTAATACATGGCAACTAGCGCTCCACCTGTTTCTTGGATAAGTGAGGTAATTCTACAGCTAATACATTGCAACGAGCGCTGACCCCTCTGGGGTGCGTGCTTTTATCAGACACACACCAAAAAGAGCTATTGAAATTCACATTAAAAAGCCAATTCATCAGTGAGCTTAGAATCAGCCCCAATGAACTGCTTTAAGGACGCTATTAATCAAAATGACCAAAGCACCTTTTCTATTTGGGTGTATATTACACCCTACATTTATTAGTGCAAATTACGAAAAAAAAGCCTGCAAAGACTTGTAGATAAATAAAAATGACCAAAGCAGCTCTTCTATAAGGGTGTATATTACACCCTACACTTACTAGTGTAAATTCAGAAAAATACAGTTTAATCCCTGCTAGGCCCTCCATAAACAAGCTATCAATGGCCTAAAGGCATGTTAGACCAACAGTGCTGTGAAGTGAATTCTACACTGTCAAGATGATGTCATCATCATCTCCAGCATCATCCTCACACTCATAAGAGTGTACATCAGCATCACAGACTATTAATTCATCTCCGCTGGAATCCGCCATTAGTGAAGTGTCAGTACTTGAATGTATTTGCCGGTAAAGGCCTTCCTCATGGATGATGTACATTTTTAGGAAGCAACCTCCTACGTCGATCACTGACAAGGTTCTCGACTGTGCTGAATACTCTTTCCGAGTACACACTGGAGGGTGGGCAGCTTAGCTATTGCAAAGCAAGTTTGTACATGGGTTTCCAAATGGCTTGTTTTTCCTCCCAGTATGGAAAAGGGACTGTCTGACATTTCCATATCAATTAACTATCAATTAATGGAAAATAATACTCCACCATCCTTTGCATGTTAATAGTAGGATTGGATGGAGTTATGGCCGAGGTCACACTTTTTTTGGTAAAATCTTTGAAACCAGCCCAGATGTCAAACTGTTGTGGTCTGCCACCTTCGTCATCCCTGATTTTCTTTGGAAAGTGCAATTTTTTCCAAGCAGCAGCTACCTGAGAAACTGAAGGAGGAGACGTTGTCAAGCCAAGGCCCAGTTCAGCGGTCAACTTGCTGACCAAGAGCTCCTTGCAACTGTTCAGATCTCGGTTATTTGGAAGCATTGAATCGATGTAGGTCTTATACCTCGGATCGAGCACAGTTGCCAAAACATAGTGATCCGACTTCAAGATTTTAATAACTTGGATCATTGCGAAGCGAATGAAGTACTTGATCTACAAGGCCAACATGCTTTGCGGAATTGCTTTCTTTCATCTCCTCCTTCAGTTTGTCAAGCTGCTTTTCCAAAAGTCGAATTAAGGGAATGACTTGGCTCAAGCTAGCAGTGTCTGAACTCACCTCACACGTCACAACTTCAAATGGTTTCAGCACCTTGCACAGCACAGAAAGGATTCTCCACTGCGCAAGACTAAAATACATCCCTCTCCTTTCCCAATGTCATGGCTTGTGCAATATGCTTGGATGGCTTTGCGCTGTTCCTCCATCCTCTGTAGCATGTACAGGGTGGAATTTCACCTACTGAACACCTCTTGCTTAAGTTGGTGACAGGGCAAGTTAAATTGTTCTTGGAGCTACTGCAATCTTCTACATGCTGTGGCAGATTGCCGGAAATGTCCCGAAATTTTACGTTCCACCGAAAAGCGTCTCCTGCACCACACGGTTATTTTTCAAGAAGCGCTGCACCACCAAGTTTATTGTGTGAGCAGAACAGGGAATGTGATGGAATTCACCCAGCAGTAATTGTCACACACCGGTCCCATAGACAAGAACCAGCATTGTTACCTTCTTCCTGGAAGCGGTGATCTAGGTTACTAAACTTCTGTTTCAAAGCATCATCTGTATTTGGTTCTGCGCATGTGCCGCATGTTACCCTTACTTATTACCTCCTACCTGTTCCCATTGGTGCTAAGGAATTTGGGGCACTATTTAAACCTCCCATTGTCCCTCTGTCCAATGCCTGTTCTTCGAGTTACACACTCTCTCTATGGACTTGGCTTCCGTTGGTTTGTCTCTCCTGCTGTGCCTTGCTTGTTGTCCTGGATCAGCTGTACTCCCTTCTGCGGACACTACCTACAAATTACCTGTTGCACCTGGTCTCCTAGCTGCTGCCCTGGGATCCTCATCTACAGACCAGCTAGCTCAATGCCTCTGCTGCTTCATCGCTGGGAGACACCGCTGTAACAAATAACTCACCTGTTGTTCGAATCATCCTGCATTGAGCAGCTAAGTTCTATTTCCTCGTTCCTCCTGCACATTGAACTGCTGTTAACAAACTACCTGAGGTACTTGTACTTCTGGGTGTAAATCTGAAATCACCATCTACGGATCAGCTAGCCCAACACTACTGCTGCTTCTGTGCTGGGATTGCTGTTGTAATCAGTAACTCACCTGTTGCCAGAATCATCATTCACGGATCAGCTAGCTCAACACCATTGCCGTCTCTAAGCTAGGACTGCTCCTGTACCAGTAACTCACCCGTTGTTTGAATTACCATTCACGGATCAGCTAAGTGTTATGATCTGCCTTATATCTTTGTGTGCATTTTTGCCTAGTTTCCCTGTGTGTATATTACCCTGCAGTACCTGTGATCCTCCAGAGGTGCTGCTGTTCGGCCTTTTCCTACTATCAGGGGTTAACTACCACTGCTAGTTATCAGCCACACCTGTCTGTGGCCTATTTATGCCTGCTTGTTCCAGAAGCCTTTGCTGGTCATTGATGTTCCTAGCCTGCTCATGTGTGTCTCTGTTCCTGATTTACCGCCATGTTTTTGACTACTGCTGCAAACTGGTTTCAGTTAAGTCATCTGCTGCATTTCTTTATTATTTACTGCTTGTTTGCCAAGATCTGGAAATCCATTGTTCCATTCAGCCTGAACTGTTACTGTTTATTTTTGCCTTACCTGGACTATACTTTTCTGCAATAAACAGTTTAAAACGTTTATATCACGTGTCTGGCTCCATGGCTGTAATTAAGGAAGTGGTTGTGAACAGAACCCTAACACTAAGTTTCATTTCCTTGTTATTGAACTGTCGCTGTAACCAGTAACTCACCTGTTGCTAGAATCATCTTATATGGATCAGTTAAGTTCTACTCCATGTCTGCCTCTGTTTGAACTGCCGCTGTACCAGTGATTCGTCTGCTAGCCTCTGAGTTATTATTTATGGATCAGCTACGTTGTACTCCACCACTGTTTTCATCTGAACTATAGCTGTATCAGTGATTCCTCAGCTGTTACTTTGAGTTATCATTTCTGGATCAGCTAGTCCTATCCTTGTTACCGCTATTGTTGAACTGTTGCTGTATCAATGATTCTCCTTTTGTTACCCTGAGTTACCAATTACAAACCAGCTAGTTATAATCCATTCTCATTGCCTATCTGAACTGTTGCTGTATCAATGATTCTCCTGCTGTTACCCTGTGTTACCAATTATAGACCAGCTAGTTCTAATTCAACTTCATTTCCATTAGGACCGTTACTAAATCAGTGATACTGTTGCCCCGAGTTACCAACCCGTTGTTTCTTGTTCCACCATTAGTCTGTCAACGCTCATTCGGGAGGCCGCGACCTGCCAGATAGGAGCAGCGAAGTCCATACCCCCTTGCGGAGGTTACTGGCGAAAACCCCCTACCCGTTAGACTTCGCGCTCCTGTGTGAGTTCCACTCACTGACAGAAACAAGGGATCCACTAAATATTCTATTGGAGCATGACAGTAATGCTCGCACAATATTGTAGGCGTTATCAGAAATAACATATCCTGGGGAAAGTCCAAGTGGTATAAGCCATGTATCAATGACATCCCTTAGTTTTCGTAACAAATTATCAGCTGTATGCCTGTAAGTGAAGCCGGTGATACAAAGAGTGGCCTGCCTGTGAGAAATGTTATGTAGTGGTGTACATGCTGCTGCTGTTCCTGCTGGTGAAGGTGAATGACCAACCCAGTGGGCTGTCACATATAATCATATAATCTTTGGTTTGGCCACTTCCACTTGTCCACATATCTGTGGTTAAGTGTACAGTGGACAAAATGGCATTTTTAAGCCCAATTACTACATTTTTATAAATGTTTTGGTACAGTTGCGGAATAGCTTTTCTTGAAAAATGGTGTCAGATGGAATTTTGTAATGGGGACACAAAACATCAATTAACTGTGAAAAACCAACTGCGTTTATAGTGGAGATTGGACGCAGATCTAACACTAGCATAGTAGCCATGGCGTCTGTGATCCGCTTTGCTGGGTGACTGCTGTCATACTTGCTTCCTCTAGCAAAAGATTGTTTCACAGTTAATTGTTGTAAAGTACTAGTGCTCTTCTTCTTGGGCTGCTTATGGGAGGAAGATTCACCCCCAGCAGCAGCAACAGCAGCAGCAGTGGGACTAACGCTCAAGAATTCTTCAGAGGAATCAATTATAGTGCAGGAGACATCGAGCCTTACCAAGTTGGATGCAGGGCTAACTCCGATCGCTACTGAGGATATTGATGAGGACGGTGTTGTGGGTGTAGATTGCAGGCGTCGGGATGTAGGTGAGAGAAGGGTCCTAGCTGATGATGGACTGCTTGTTGTTATTTTTTTACCATAACTTTCAGCTTTCCCCAACACCTTGCCATGAACTCGCGTCAAATGTCGTAACATGGATGAGGTTCCAAGATGGTTAAGGTCCCTCCCTCGACTGACTGTGGCTAGACAACTGTTGTCAGGATTTGGGTAGAAATAATTGTACACATAAGAAGTGGCTTTTTTGATCTTATGCCCAGGCATGACAATGGCCTTCTTCTTATCACGTGCCAGAACTGATTCCACTGGTGCAGGACTTACACAAACAACCTCACCCTCATCAACATCCTCATTAGCGCCCTCGTCGCCTACACAAATATCCCCCTCATCCTCTTCCAATTCCAAAGTGTCACCCTCACTTGGTGTATCACCGGCTACACTCGGGCTGTTCAGGTACACATCAGCAGAACTGCTGAAAGGGCCCTTCTTTATGGATACACTAACAGAATGCTCACGATTACACATACCACTGATGGATGGACTCTCCACAGGGATTGGTGTCATTTGTGAATCAGTGCAAACATTAACCTCTAATGCCTTACTGTTATCTTGCAGCTCGGCTTTCACACGTAACAGTAGTGGTGTACCAATTTTGGACTCCGAATTACTAGATCTTGCTTGGCCACGAGTGACCTTACAGGAAGAAGCCTCGGTAACATTTTTAGATCTCGCACTCATAGAGAAAGGCGAAGGCCTCATTCATTCTTTGCCACTCGGTGTGTAGAATGGCATGTTGGCAATTTGTTTTTATCGGCAGTTAACGTTTCCTGTATTACAGCTTTTTCTCTTCAACACGATAAAAGGTGTTTTCTGTTGAATTTTTTTCCCTGACTTCAAAAAGACCATGTACTTTTACATAGGCTTTACCAGATGACGTACAGGGATAACTACCATCAGGACTGGTGGCTGCTCCTGCTCATATGTTTACTGCTGTGAATCCATTTTAATGAGACCCCAAACACTTTTTAGTGCAAATTCAGAAATATACAGTGCTGCTATATTACAATTTCAGCACTCAGCAAACACAGCTTTTTTTAGAAGGGGGGATATGAGACCACAAACACTTTGTAGAACAAATTCAGAAAAATGCCTGCTCTATACTGCTCTATTCCTGCTCTATACTGTGACCTAACCCTTCTCTGTCCCTCTCTCAAGCTAGATCGCCGTGGAGGTGGGTATTTATTGATTCTAAAACTCACGAGATCCGCCGACGTCACGATGACGTTTTGCCTCGTTTTGGAAACAGAATAGACGCGAGAGTACCGAGCCAACTCGGCTTGGTACTCGGATCCCCGCCCATCTCCAATTGTAACCAGCACACATTATACACCATACACATATTTAAATGTTTCCAGTATCATCTCTCTCTATGATAATCACTCCTACACTGTATTATTCACTTCCCTCTCTCCCTCTCTGTCCCTCTCCTGCTCTCTCACTTTGTCTCCTCCTCTCTCTGTCCATCCCACTCCCTCCCTCTCCCATCCTTTGTCCCTACCTCTGTCTCTCCCTCTCCCCCTCCTTTTACCTGTTCCTCCCTCTCTCTCTGTCTCACCCTTCCTCTACCTGTCCCTCCCTCTGTCTCTGTCTCTCCCTCGCTCTCTCCCCCTCCTTATACCCATCCCTCCTTCTCTGTCTCTTCCTCGCTTAATCCACCTCCTTCTACCTGTCCCTCCCTCTCTCCCCCTCCTTCTACCTGTCCCTCCCTCTCTCCCCCTCCTTCTACCTGTCCCTCCCTCTCTCCCCCCTCCTTCTACCTGTCCCTCCCTCTCTCTGTTCCTCCTTCTCTGTCTCTCCCCCTTCTTCTACCTGTCCCTCCTTCTCTCTGTTTCTCCCTCCCTCTCTCCCCCTCCTTCTACCTGTCCCTCCCTCTCTCTCTCTGTCTCTCCCTCCATCTCTCCCCCTCCTTCTACCTGTCCGTCCTTCTCTGTCTCTCCCTCGCTCTCTCTCCCTCCTTCTACCTGTCCCTCCCTCTCACTCTGCTTCTCCCTCCCTCTCTCCCCCTCCTTCTACCTGTCCCTCCCTCTCTCTCTCACTAAACTTTAGGTAGTTCTCCTGCAACTGAAAACATGGGGTTAATATTGTCAGCAAAAACATTAGTATTTATAACATTCCAAACCACATTTTATAGGACATGTAATCAACACTTGTGATGCAAGTCCGTTCGTTAGCATATGAGCTGCATTCTACTCACTTGCAATGTAGCTTACACTAATTGACGTTTTCTCAACAACTTCTGGAATTAAACAATGTCTAATAATAATATGCTTAGACCTACTATGATGCTTGGTACTTGCTGACAAATCAATAGAACCTCTGCTGTCACATCTGATGTCGCTAGTCTCAACTCTACTTAGAAGGTGTAGCTCACACAAAGTCTCTTTAATCCATAAAGCTTCTTTAGCTGTGTGGCCAGGTCCATGAGTCTCAGTCGCCACATGTGTGTGGTGGCCATCTTATGATATACTCCGTTATCGGGAGGGTAATACCCGATGCCAGAGGAATTAAATCACCAGCGCTAGGCGCTGCATGAATAATGTAAATGCTTAAGTGTTTTATTTATTAAAAGTGAAAGGTATATTTACATATGTGCTGCAGAGCCGGTAGTTATTTGGTGTGTAGCATTGAATGGGTTTACCCCGGTGCTAGGCGCCAGGGAGTGTAATCATGTTTATCAAGTGTTAAATGAATGAAAGTGTAATGTATGTGCATTACAGTGCCGGCACGCAGCATTGAAAGGGTTAACGGAGGGTTTTCCAAACTAGCCTTCTGGATGCAAATAGATCCAGGAGGCGCAGTGCTTCCTGGGGGTCCCAGGAGGCTAAGTCGCTTGCTCAAAGAGCTTCAGCCAGTGGCAGGGCAGGGGCTCCTGCCCCAAGACCTGGTCTCCCTCTGGTACTATTTTCGGCTAGGGGGAGAGCCAGATCCTGGAGCAGTTTGGGATAAAATAAAAAAGGGAACGGTGGTAAGGCAAGCCCAACCGGTCCCCAGCAACACAACAGACAGTGGCATAGATGGTCCATACTGTCACAAGCTGTTTCTGTCAAAGCCATATTCTCCACGTTGGTACTAGAAAGAGCAACTGTAGGCTGCTTCCTACTTGCTCAGCCGACCATTGCGCCTGCTAACCCAAACAGGTAACTTTGTTGGTCTTTGGCGACGGTCGCAGCATTCAGATTTTGTGAAATTCTCATTCTTAACAGGTGATGTGTAGGACCTAAATTTTTTTATCTGATTTTTTTCTCCCAACAGAGTTTTTATACTGTGTATGTGATTTTTCTGACCCGCAAGCAACAAGTCATCCACATATACAACAATGATGAACAGCTTTTTATCTATTATTTTGTGGTAAAGACAGAGGTCTGCTGGGTTTTGGAGAACCAGATCAGGACCCTTGGGCTTAGCTGGGTTAGTAGATAAGAAACTGAAGCTGGAGGCCTTGAGGAAGTTCCTGCTCATCTGGGCTTTACTTGGAAGAGTGGCACGGCTTCTGTGGGTACTGGTGGCCTGAGACACAGCACTCAGAACTGGAGTCTGAAACAGAGAACTCAAGACTGTAATCTGGAGAGGCAAACTCAGGACTAGAACCGGTCACAGGACTGAGAACTGCAACAAGGCAAACAGACCTGGAACCTGATAGAAGGAACTCAGAGGTGGATTGAACCACAGGAGACCCAGAATGGAAAACAGGAATCTGTAGAACTTGGGACTGGAACCTTTCACGGGACATATAAGACTGAGACTTGCAAACAGGTGCAAATACTTGGAACCTGTTATAGGGAACTCGGAGGTGGAACGAACCACAAGAGACTGAGAACAGGCACCCGGTGAAGCAATCAACAGTGAAGTGTGTGAGGAGAATGCCGTGGACAGGACCAAAGACACTTAACACTGCCATCAAGAGATGCAGCAGTGAGTAACAGAGCACTTGGAAATGCTGGTAGAAAATACTGCAGACAAGAAGAGAGAACTTGGTAATGCTACTAGGAGATTCTGCAGACAGAAACAGAGCACTAGGCAATGCTGGTAGAAGATACTGCTCAGAGCCAGGAGGCCTTCACCTAAATACTTTCTGTCAATATGCAACCATCAGTTCCTGGTTTAAGTAGGGATCCCTGTGCACTGATAGCCTGTCTGAATCATGTGACCGGAGTTGCTGGAGACTGGTTTGACAGAATGCATGTGATGCAAAACAAGATGGCCATGCCCATGAAGCAGATAGTGACAAAGGACTCATGAGTGCCATGGCCAGGAGGGGGCACCACCAGACCAGGTAAGTGGGGCTAAGATCCCGATGTTGATATTATCCCACCCCCAACCTCTTACTAGTGGCACCGGACACTTAATGTGAGGTTCATCTGGAAATTTCGGATTGGAACTTCTTAACCAATCGTGGAGCTTTTACATTAGAAATATTGATCCACTCCCTCTCCTCTGGACCATAGTCCTTGCAATCAACCAAATAGTGAAGGCAACTGTGTCTGAAATAAGAGTCTAGGATATCCTTGCCCTTGTATTCATCTCTGTGTTCCATCTATATCTTCAGAGAGCCTTGATAAGTATTGATAAATCAGTTCAAAATTAATTGTTTCAGGAGGGAAATATGGAATGAGTTGGGTACTCAGACAGGGCTGCAACTATAAATTTGTAAAATACAGAGTTGAAGGCCCAGGTGTTAAATGGCCCAATGAAGGGAGGAGAAAACCTCATAGACTGTTCGACGTAGGTTACAAGTCGACGGCCAAACTCTGTCTACTGGCTGCAGGCTCGCCATTTCCGATTGGCTTGGATCTAATAGTATTGAAATGCTTTAGGCTGTGAGGCTCATACCTGAAACCAATTCTCTGTGAAGTTCCTGAGGGATCATTTGGACACCAGCACAGCTGCTGCCAGTAGAGGAGCAAATGCTAGTACTCAATGTGGAAAGGGGTTGAAACAGAGAACTTGTTTCAACCCAGGGAACAGGGAAGCAGGTCTGCCCAGTCATCTTGGGATAAAGAGATAAAGAGATGTACAGCCAAAGGAAAGTCTCTAAGTTCTGATTTACTTGTGTCTTGTCTTTTACTGCAACAATGGGTGCACAGTTTTTCAAATAAACCACTGTTTGTACTGCTTCTGCCCAAATTCTGCCCAAAATTTATTTTCTAGTTCGGCGTCACTTAACATTGTACACGCTCTCTCAACTGACATATGATTTGCACGCTCACACCATTTTGTTCAGGTGTGTGTAACATAGTCAACTGATGTTGAACTCCATTTTTTTAGAAAGTCAACATAGTTATTATTCAGGTATTCTCCTCTGTTATTAGATCTCAAAATCTTTAGTTTATGACCTGTTTGAGTCTCTACCAGAGTTTTGTATTCCTTGCTCTTGTGTATGACTTCACTTTTCACTTTAAGGAAATATACTTGTGTCATCCTCATGTAATCATCAATCAGAGTCATAAAGTAACGGTAATCCCTAATAGTCTCCATAGGACCACATACATCTGTGTGCACCAACGCTAGTGGCACTCAGCTCTTGTCGCTCATTTCGAGAAGCGTTATCTGAATTGTTTACCTTTGATGCAACTCCCACATAATGATTTATTAGGATTATTTACAGCCATTCCTGTTACCATCCCATTCAGACGTTTCTGCACATTATCATACTCAAGATGTCCTAAACGTTTGGGCCACAGTTCCATAGTCTGACTTGTATCATAGCATCGATAACACTCCTCAGTGTCTAAGGCTTAGAGTCATTGGCAATGGGTAGCTGCCTCTTATTTTGCACAGTGCACTTCCTTCTGCAAATTCTACCTTATAACCTTTGTATTTTAAGACAATTATAGCAATCAAATTAGCTTCTAAATCTGGCATAAATAAAACTTCTTCAATGTTTATAATGACAGATTTTCCTTTTATCCTCAGACTGTAAATTTTTCAACTTCCGTTGCTGTTAAGATCTTGTCTCTGGTCTCTCTGAATGTGACAGAATCACAGTTGCTCAATGAAGTAAAACCAGTGCTTATTACACTAGAGGCATATGGTGGTTCCTGAATCCATGTACCAACAGTCCTTTATGTGACTGTCCGTCACATATAAGGCTGACTCATTTTTATCACGGTTACTTTTTGCGCCATTGTGCACTTTTAGTCTGCACCCCGAGGCCTTATGCCCCAGTTTGTGACAAAAGAAGCACTTGTGATTTGGCCTTTAAGGCATAGTGTCCTTAGTGAGCAAAGTAGTTGTTTCAGCTTTAGAATCCAGAGGTATCCACTCCTGGAATTGTAATAGTTTCGCCCACACAACCTCTGTAGTTAAGTTGGTAGCACATGACTCCAATGCCATTACAAGAAAAAAAATCGAATTCAGGGGTCAGGTGTATAGGTAAACTCAAGTATGACAATAATAATGAGAATGCACCATCTATGAGTTCCCAATCAATAAGATTCGGAGGTGTGGTGCTCCAAGAAAGTCAGATAAAACAGATACCCAGAGGATGTGATTCTTATTGGTGCCACCAGAGGTCACCCAACACATAGTTCATGTATCTGTGCACCAGGTCAGCTGTGAATATATTTAACTGAGCAGCAGGAGTCCCAAAGTTCACCAGTGAAGACAAACAATGAAACAACGTAAAGTGCAATAAAACATGACCGGTCCATGGTCCGATATTTCAATAAAGCATGCGTACCAGAAAAAGGATAATAAACAGCTTATCTGTATAACTGCTCCGTGGTCATTAATGTACCAGCTCCACTGTTCTTACAGTCTCTTATTGAAGCGGGTCTTATGAGGATCCCAGTTGCCTGTAACACTGACATTGTCCCTATAGAATCACATCCTCTGGGTATCTGTTTTATCTGACTTTCCTGGAGCCCCATATCTCTGAATCTAATTGATTGGGAACTCATATATGGTGCATTTTCATTATTTTTGTCATACCACACCAGAGTTTACCACACCAGAAGGCGCCGTCCTTGATCTCACCTTCCATTTCAGATTGTTTTCAGATTTACTGTCCGGTATTTGGAGGATGGCTGCCACACATAATTATGGAGGAGTTTATAGTCTATATTATTAAGTATATTATAGATCCATATAGTAGGGCAAGCGCTACTGATATCTTTATTTTATCATCAATATATATATATATATATATATATATATATATAATAATAAAGGTAGTGAGTGGTATCTGCCAGTATCCTTTTGTTAAATCTAGGGTAGTCAGATACTGACTACTGGCCAGGTTCTCCACTAGCCCATCCACACTCAGCATCGGATATGTGGCAAACCTAGACACCTTATTTAATTTCCTAAAGTCATTGCATAAGCTGATGGCCCCTTAAGGCCTTGGCACAAGGACTATAGGGTTACGCCACTTGCTGGTGAACTCCTCCACTACCCCGAGCTGCAACATGACCTCCGCCTCTCGCTTTACTGCAGCCCTTCTTACCTCAGTTTTCTATATGGTCATTGGTTAACTATAACCCCTGGTGGGGTGACAATGTCATGTTCAATTAGCTTGGTGCACCCTGGAATAGCTGAAAAAACGCCCTTATTCCGAGCTACCATTTCTAACGCTTGTTGTTTCCTAGTGGGTGTCAGGGAAGACTACACGTGGACTATGCAGTCCTTGCCTTTTACTGCTCTCAACATTAACTTTGGGGTTTCTTCCAGCCACAGCAAGTTAAAGTGTAGACTTGCTCTTTTCGCATCTACCGAGCTGCCGTACCGGGTAAATTTACTTGTCCTATGGGCTCTATTACCTCATAAGGGCCTTGCCAATGTGCATACAATTTGCTCTCTTAAGTTGGTACCAGGACAAGCTGCTTGTCACCAGAGTTAAAGGTATGCAAGGTGGCTCGGGTATCATAACCCTTCTTTTGCCGTCCCTGTGCTTCTGTCTGATGTTGATTTACCAATGGACCGATTTGTTGTAGTCGATCGTATAATTGGGCCACAAACTGTACTATATTTGGCTCCTTGCTGTTCCCAATCTTCTTTGAGAACATATAGAACTCCACGGGGGTGTCTCTCAAACAGAAGCTCAAAGAACCCTGTTGATGCCTGTGGCACCTCCCTTATTGCAAACATGAGGTATGGTTACAGTGTATCACAATCTCTCTTATCCTGAGCCACGGCTCCTCTAAACATTTGTTTAACAGCCCTATTAAACTGCTCAGCCAACCCATCAGTTTGCAGGTGATAAACTGTAGTGTTTGTACCTCTAGCAATTTACACAACTCCTTCATTATTCCTGACAAAAGGATGTGCCCTGATCTGTTAGGATTACTTTTGGGATTCCAAGTCGATAGTACATGTAGTATAGTCAAGAACTACCAATACACATTGATGCCCTCGGGCAGACATCTCCAAGGGACCCACTAAGTCCATGGCAATTCGCTTGAATGGAATTGGAATGTCAGAATCACTAGGTTGAATTGATGATACCTGCCAGCAGTTGGCGCTACTGAGTACTGAGTCTAACACGCCCCTGGTTTTCACCAGGAACCCCCGCAAGGAGGTATGGACTTTGCTGCAAGGGATGTGCAGGTCGCGTCCCTCAGTATCAGTCAGCTGGCGAGGTAACAATTGAGGCAGCGGTGACAGTCTACCAGGATGCAGGATAGAAGAGTAGTCAGCAAGCTGGGTCAATACCAGAGGAACGGATATAGCCAAATCAGAAGCAGGAGAAAGGTCAGGAAGCCGGGTCAATACCAAATATCCCTTCTAAGCCAGAATCAGGAACCAAAGGAGAAGTCATGAACAAGCCGGGGTCATAATCCAAATAACAGCAACACAGGAACAAACGCTGGAGCAAGGCTGAAGATCAAATACTCCGGCACTAGACATGTGTCAGAGGCTGCTTTATATACCCTAAGGTGCCTCCTGATAGGGTTAGGGAGATTTTGGTGGTAAGACATGCTGGCAGCAGACAGGTGAGCAGAGATAGCGTCCCGCTGCTAGGCAACAGGACGTGGTTGCTGAAAAGGTGCAGGCGTCCGTCTCCTGCACCAAGTGTCGGTGCGGAGACGGTGCCTGACAGTACTCTCCCCTTTCTTCTTTTTCGGGGCTTGCAATGTCGCCTCTCTCTTCTTGAATTTGGCCAATAAGCAAGGGGCATGTATCTCTTGTACATCGATCCAAGATCTCTCCTCGGGGCCATGACCCTTCCAGTCAACAAGATATTGGTGGCTACCCCTGGAGATCTGGAAATCCAGAATCTGATTGATCTCATATTCCTTCCCATGATCAGTCTTTACTGGGACAGGGGTTGTGGTTCTTTTGACAAATCTGTTGAGAACGAGGGGTTTTAGTACAGCAATATGAAACACATTGTGAATCTTGAGTGATGGCGGAAGAAGGAGTTTGAATGTCACAGGATTTATAACTTGAGTGAGAAAAGGTCCGATATAACGGGGTGCGAGCTTCATGGTGGGAACTCAAAGTCTTAAATTCCTTGTGGATAACCACACTTTGTCCCCAACTCGAAGTCTGGGGACTGGTCTACGGCTACGATCGGCGCTAGCTTTGTAGCGTTGGGAGGATTCCAATAATTTGGACTTCGCCTGAGACCATATTTGAGAAAAGTCCTGAATGAGATTCTGCACGGCCGGAAGCACTGAACCAGGTTGGGAAAGTTCAGGAAGGAGAGGGTGAAACCCATAGGTAAGAAAAAATGGAGACGAACCAGTAGATACATGCACGTGGTTATTATGAGCAAATTCTGCCCAACACAAGAAACGACTCCATTCAGCCTGATTACCTGAAGAGTAGGTCCTGAGAAATTGTTCCAAGTCTTGGTTGACCCTCTCCGTTTGGCCGTTGGTTTGAGGGTGGTAACCTGAGGAAAACTTTAGATTGACCCCCAACTCTTTGCAGAATGATCTCCAGAACTTGGACACGAACTGTACTCCTCTATCCGAGATAATATCCTGGGGACAGCCGTGAAGACGGAAAATCTCCTTGATGAAGAGGTTAGCAAGGATAGAAGCCGAAGGAAGTCCCTTGAGAGGTATGAAATGTGCCAACTTGGAAAATCTATCCACTACCACCCAGATAGTATTGAATCCATGGCTAGCTTGTAAATCGGTGACGAAATCCATAGAAATACTAGTCCATGGTCTCTCTGGAATAGGAAGTGGTACCAAGGGTCCTGCAGGAGACTGCCTAGGTGTCTTGTGTCTGGCACAGATTCCACAAGCGGCAACATAGGCCTTAACAGCCGCTTGGATAGAGGGCCACCAATAATGCCTAGAAATCAACGAGAAGGTCTTCTTGACACCCGCATGCCCGGCAAACAGAGAATCATGGGCCCACTTGAGAGCCTTGGGCCGAAGCCTGGAAGCGAGAAAGGAGCAACCAGGAGGAGGAACCTTGGTTGAAGTTCTGGTGAGGGCCACAATGGTAGTAGGATCCAAGATGGTTCTGGGGGTGGGGGCGGGTTGAAGATCTTTATCATCAAATGACCGGGAGAGAGCATCCGCCCTGATATTCTTAACCCCAGGTCGAAAGGTCAAAATGAGATTAAAACGGGCAAAAAACAAGGACCAGCAGGCCTGACGTGGGTTCAGACACTGAGCTCTTTGCAAGTACGTTAAGTTCTTATGGTCCGTGTAGACAGTAACAGGATGCTCAGCCCCCTCTAGCAAATGTCTCCACTCCTCTAGGGCTGTTTTGATGGCCAATAATTCTTTATCCCCGATACCATAGTTTAATTCGCTGGAGGAACAGAAACCACAGGGATGAAACTTTCCATCGGAATCTCTCTGTGAAAGAATGGCTCCTATGCCAATGGAGGATGCATCAACTTCAACAAAGAAAGACCGAGACAAGTCAGGTTGTAGCAAAATAGGGGCGGAGGAGAACGCCTTTTTTAATGACTGGAAGGCACTGAGGGCTTCGGCAGACCATGATTTAGCCGCTCCCTTGCGGGTGAGAGCAGTAATGGGAGAAATGAGAGTCGAAAAGTCTTGGATAAAGTGCTGATAATAATTGGCGAAGCCAATAAAGCGTTGGATCACCTTAAGACCCAATGGTTGTGGCCAATTGAGAATGGCAGCCACTTTCCCAGGATCCATGGAAAGACCAGCACCGGACACAATATATCCCAGGAAGTGGACCTGAGAGGCTTCAAAGACACACTTCTCCTAACTTGCAGTAAAGGTGGTTGGAACGTAGTCGAGAGAGAACCTCCTTGACGTGACCTCTATGACATTCTAAGTCCCTGGAGAATATAAGTATGTCATCCAGATAGACAATGACTGAGAGATAGAGTAGGTCTCGGAAGATGTCGTTAATGAACTCCTGGAAGACCGCTGGGGCATTGCATAGGCCAAAAGGCATCACGAAGGTATTCATAGTGGCCATCCCAAGTAGTGAAAACCGGTCTTCCATTCATCGCCCTAACGAATCCTAATCAAATTATAGGCGCCCCTGAGGTCTAGTTTGGTGAATATTGTGGCAGCTTTGATCCGATCAAATAACTCGGAAACCAGGGGTATAGGGTACCTGTTCTTCACGGTAATGGCATTGAGTAGTCTGTAGTCGATGCATGGTCTTCGAGAACCATCCTTCTTTACAAAAAAAAAAATCCTGCACCAGCAGGTGAGGAAGATTTTCTAATAAATCCTCAAGGTTTTCAGATACATATTCGGTCATGGCTCGAGTCTCAGGGAGGGAAAGAGAGCACGTTCTGCCACGAGGAATCCTTTCTCCAGGAATAAGTTCAATGGAACAATGACAAGGACGGTGGGGTGGAAGAGTCTCAGCGGCAGTCTTACTGAAGACATTCACGAAGGCAGCGTATTCAGATGGAGAAAGAAATAAAGTTTCCAGCTGCCCCTGAATCCACGATGGCCTGAAGGGAGACCGGACCCTGGGAAGCATGGATGATGATGGGCATCAAAAAGTCTGTCTTGTCTGGGGAATAAGGGGAAGATGTACTCAGTTCTAGACCGGCCTTCCCGGCACCGACTAGGATCTGGAGTTTCCAGGTCTCTTCGGACACTGAGATAGAATGTGAGAGGGGTCAGCGCAGTAGAGGCATAGATGGTTTTTAAACCTTCGTTCCCGCTCCTCCACAGTTAGACGAGAACGCCCGATCTGCATGGGCTCCTCAGGTAGAATTGGTGGGTTCTGAAAAGTGGGGGCCAAGCGTGGACTAGCCTGGCGAGATTGTTCTCGTTCCTGATTACGCTCCAAATACCGGATATCGACCTTGATGCATAAGGAGTTCAGATCATCTAGGGTAGCTGGTAAATCCCTGGAGACCAACTCGTCCTTGATCCGATCTGTCAGCCCCTGCCAGAAGGTAGCTATAAGGGCCTCATTATTCCAGTTCAGTTTTGAGGCGAGAGTTCTGAACTGGACCGCGTACTGACCCACGGGAAGGCTTCCGTGACGTAGCTTCAAAATGCTGGAGCCTGCAGAGGCAACTCGACCAGGCTCATCGAATACTTTTCTGAATGTTTGTATGAAGGAAGATGAATTTTGTAACAGGGGGTCATTATGTTCCCAGAGAGGAGAGGCCCAGGCAAGCGCTTGATCCGTGAGTAACGAAATAATATATGCCACCTTGGCTCGTTCTGAAGAAAAATTTCCTGGTGATAGCTCGAACTGGATAGCACATTGGTTATTATTTATTTACTACATTCTAAAAAATGAAAACTAGAATCTGATGGTTGCTATAGGCAACATCTCTACCTTTTCAAACCCGCAGTTTAGTAAATGTACCCCCTAGAGTGATACAGTCCTGATATTGGGGACCAATCTTTTCCACCCACTGGCAAGGTTTCTGTTTCCTTTCAACTTTCTCCAGGTAGGACTTTTCTCTCCCATCTTCTTGAACGCGATGTAGGCCTAATTACAGGCAAAGTTTGGTATCCAGGATCCAGGTATTATGGCTTCTCAGTCTCTATCTCCAGTTCTGGGGTATGAAAGACAGGATCTAGTAGGGTCGGATGTCCAGCCAGTGACTCAGTTGCCGGCATGTCCTGAATAATCCAGTCAACTATAATTTCCCAGAACAGGGGAAAGTATCGCTCCAGACTAAGGGGGTATGGCATTACTACAGTGAAGGAAAGTTTTCCCTTTAAACACATTGCCGCTTTAAATTTGGCTGCAAAATCTAAAAATATCGTGAATTTGCTAGAATCGCAGTTTAATACATTTACACCCTTGTGTTGGTTTCAGCCTGAAGTCCGACCTGACAACTTTCTCAGCTGTCCAGGCCATATTTCCGACAGCTTAAGACTGTTCAATAGCTGTCGCTATCGTCTCCTCAAACAAATGAGAGGCGGTCTGTAGAAACCATCTCTATAATTCACGACTCATGTTGTGCACACAATGGTCGATAGCCAGAATTTTGAACATTCTGAGAAATGTATTTCGGTCGGGCTCCAGCAAACTCTTTGTTAATTTTGCCAGGTCTGCCAGCTGGGCACGTGTTGCAGATCTCGGGTTAAACTACCAGTCATAAAATCGTTCTGCCTTCCCGGGCCCTGTCACCCCTATCCGTGCCAAGATTGCAGCCTTTAGCTGTTGAAGGCCCGCTGCCTGCTCCTAGGGCTTCTCCCATCAAATAAGGAGCCAGTTTTGCTACCCATTCACCTGTTGGCCATTTAAGCCGAGTGGCTGCCCTTTAAAACTATAACAGACACGCCTTGATGTTGTCCAAGTTTTGCATATCAGCCGGCTCGCGCTCACTATGTCGAAGCTGACTGAGCTCTACCATAGCAGTTGGTTACTCTCCAACTGGGCAATAGCCACAGCCAGCATTAGCTATGCTGAGCCTGCTGCGTGGCAGCCAGATTAGTTAAAGCTCAGAGTATTTTCTTTCTCTTGCTATTTAAGCCAGTGGGATAGTAAAACTGTGCCTCTCTTAACATGTACCAACCGGCTAATTCCTGACGAGGCGCAACAAAACAAAAAGAAGAGGACAAACGCACACAAAAGAATATAATATAATAATAATAAAAAAAAAAAAGATATCACACTTAGCTTTGTTGCCTGGATGGACAGCTGTTTTGGCTGTCATTTCAGATCCCACGATGACACCACTCTGTAGGAGTTACCAAATTAGTGAATCCATGGTTATGCTACAGTGTTGTTATGACGAAATAAAACAACAACTTGTTTTATTTATATAATATATATATATGGTTTGCACTTCTGCCTTACAGCACTGGGGTCATGAGTTTCAATTCCCGACCATGGCCTTATCTGTGTGGAGTTTGTATGTTCTCCCTGTGTTCGCGTAAAAATAAACCCATAAATGTTCAATGTATTTGATCAGACCAGCACAGGCTTAGCAAAAATTTCAATGTCCTACAGAATAGACGGCTGAAACAATTGTTGGGCATTATTCTGTCACATATATTATACTCTTTTAAATATATTGCTATTTTTGCTAAGCCTGTGCTGTTTGTTCATATATATTATATATTATATATAACGTGTGTGTGTGTGTATGTGTGTACATAGATATATATAAACGTGTATGTGTGTAAATATATATATATATATATATATATATATTTACACACACAGTATATAAATAGTGTAAAATGAGGGGTTGAGATATGGAATGAGGGGTAAATTCTGTAATATGAGCGGATAAGAAAGTAAAGCAGCAGCGTGAGGGTTAAATAGTGTAATATGAGGGGTAGAAGCATAGTGTGAGGGGTAAATAGTGTAATATGAGGGGGTAGAAGCACAGTGAGGGGGTAATAGTGTAATATGAGGGGTAGAAGCACAGTGAGGGGTAAATAGTGTAATATGAGGGGGTAGAAGCACAGTGAGGGGTAATAGTGTAATATGAGGGGTAGAAGCACAGTGAGGGGTAAATAGTGTAATATGAGGGTGGAGAAGCTCAGTGAGAGGGTAATAGTGTAATATGAGGGGTAGAAGCACAGTGAGGGGTAAATAGTGTAATATGAGGGGTAGAAGCACAGTGAGGGGTAAATAGTGTAATATGAGGGATAGAAGCACAGTGAGGGGTAAATAGTGTAATATGAGGGGTAGAAGCACAGTGAGGGGGTAATAGTGTAATATGAGGGGGTAGAAGCACAGTGAGGGGTAAATAGTGTAATATGAGGGGTAGAAGCACAGTGAGGGGTAGAAGCACAGTGAGGGGTAAATAGTGTAATATGAGGGGTAGAAGCACAGTGAGGGGTAAATAGTGTAATATGAGGGATAGAAGCACAGTGAGGGGTAAATAGTGTAATATGAGGGGTAGAAGCACAGTGAGGGGTAGAAGCACAGTGAGGGGTAATAGTGTAATATGAGGGGTAGAAGCACAGTGAGGGGGTAATAGTGTAATATGAGGGGTAGAAGCACAGTGAGGGGTAATAGTGTAATATGAGGGGTAGAAGCACAGTGAGGGGGTAATAGTGTAATATGAGGGGGTAGAAGCACAGTGAGGGGTAATAGTGTAATATGAGGGGGTAGAAGCACAGTGAGGGGTAAATAGTGTAATATGAGGGGGGGGTAGAAGCACAGTGAGGGGGTAATAGTGTAATATGAGGGGGGTTGAAGCACAGTGAGAGGGTAATAGTGTAATATGAGGGGTAGAAGCACAGTGAGGGGTAAATAGTGTAATATGAGGGGGGGGTAGAAGCTCAGTGAGGGAGGTAATAGTGTAATATGAGTGGGTAGAAGCACAGTGAGGGGGTAATAGTGTAATATGAGGGGGTAGAAGCACAGTGAGGGGGTAATAGTGTAATATGAGGGGGTAGAAGCACAGTGAGGAGTAAATAGTGTAATATGAGGGGGGTAGAAGCACAGTGAGGGGGTAATAGTGGTAATAA